>NC_092169.1:59616375-59638875 GCF_045791955.1 Oncorhynchus clarkii lewisi
AATAGGTGCCCTTCTTTGCGAGGCATTGGAAAACCTCCCTGGTCTTTGTGGTTGAATCTGTGTTTGAAATGTACTGCTCGACTGAGGGACCTTACAATTATCTGAATGTGTGGGGTACAGAGATGAGATAGTCATTTAAAAATCATGTTAAACACTATTATTGCACACAGAGTGAATCCATGCAACTTATTATCTGACTTGTTAAGCACATTCTGACTCCTGAACTTATTTAGGCTCCTTGACATAACAAAGGGGTTAAATACTTATTGACTCAAGAAAGTACAGCTTTCATTTTTTATTATCTTGTAAAAATTTCGAAAAAAATATTATACTTTGACATAATAGGGTTGTGTGTGTGTGTGTGTGTGTGTGTGAGTATGTGTGTGTGAGTGTGTCTGTGTCTGTGTGTCTGTGTCTGTGTCTGTGTCTGTGTCTGTGTGTGTGAGTGTGTCTGTGTCTGTGTGTCTGTGTCTGTGTCTGTGTGTGTGTGTGTGTGTCTGTGGGTTGTAACAACACAATGTGTTAAAAGTGAAGGGGTGTGAATCCCTGTTTCATGAAGGCACTGTGCACAGTGTATCCCCACAGTGTATCCCCATAGTGTATCCCCCACAGTGTATCCCCCACAGTGTATCCCCCACAGTGTATCCCCCACAGTGTATCCCCCACAGTGTATCCCCATAGTGTATCCCCCACAGTGTATCCCCCACAGTGTATCCCCCACAGTGTATCCCCCACAGTGTATCCCCCACAGTGTATCCCCCACAGTGTATCCCCACAGTGTATCCCCCACAGTGTATCCCCCACAGTGTATCCCCACAGTGTATCCCCACAGTGTATCCCCACAGTGTATCCCCACAGTGTATCCCCACAGTGTATCCCCCACAGTGTATCCCCCACAGTGTATCCCCACAGTGTATCCCCCACAGTGTATCCCCACAGTGTATCCCCCACAGTGTATCCCCACAGTGTATCCCCCACAGTGTATCCCCACAGTGTATCCCCACAGTGTATCCCCACAGTGTATCCCCCACAGTGTATCCCCCACAGTGTATCCCCATAGTGTATCCCCACAGTGTATCCCCACAGTGTATCCCCACAGTGTATCCCCCACAGTGTATCCCCCACAGTGTATCCCCACAGTGTATCCCCCACAGTGTATCCCCACAGTGTATCCCCACAGTGTATCCCCCACAGTGTATCCCCCACAGTGTATCCCCACAGTGTATCCCCCACAGTGTATCCCCACAGTGTATCCCCACAGTGTATCCCCACAGTGTATCCCCACAGTGTATCCCCACAGTGTATCCCCCACAGTGTATCCCCCCCCCCCCATATGATGCAGCCTGATGTGGCACAGTGTATCCACCACAGTGTATCCCCCACAGTGTATCCCCACAGTGTATACCCCCCCCCCCCCCATATGATGCAGCCTGATGTGGCACAGTGTATCCACCACAGTGTATCCCCCACAGTGTATCCCCCACAGTGTATCCCCACAGTGTATACCCCCCCCCCCCATATGATGCAGCCTGATGTGGCACAGTGTATCCCCACAGTGTATCCCCCACAGTGTATCCCCCACAGTGTATCCCCACAGTGTATCCCCACAGTGTATCCCCACAGTGTATCCCCACAGTGTATCCCCACAGTGTATCCCCACAGTGTACCCCCCACAGTGTATCCCCCACAGTGTACCCCCCACAGTGTATCCCCCACAGTGTATCCCCCACAGTGTATCCCCACAGTGTATCCCCACAGTGTATCCCCACAGTGTATCCCCCACAGTGTATCCCCACAGTGTATCCCCACAGTGTACCCCCCACAGTGTATCCCCCACAGTGTATCCCCCACAGTGTATCCCCACAGTGTATCCCCCACAGTGTATCCCCACAGTGTATCCCCACAGTGTATCCCCCACAGTGTATCCCCCACAGTGTATCCCCACAGTGTATCCCCCACAGTGTATCCCCACAGTGTATCCCCACAGTGTATCCCCACAGTGTACCCCCCACAGTGTATCCCCCACAGTGTACCCCCCACAGTGTATCCCCCACAGTGTATCCCCACAGTGTATCCCCACAGTGTATCCCCTACAGTGTATCCCCACAGTGTATCCCCACAGTGTATCCCCACAGTGTATCCCCACAGTGTATCCCCACAGTGTATCCCCCACAGTGTATCCCCCACAGTGTATCCCCCACAGTGTATCCCCACAGTGTACCCCCACAGTGTATCCCCACAGTGTATCCCCACAGTGTATCCCCACAGTGTATCCCCACAGTGTATCCCCACAGTGTATCCCCACAGTGTATCCCCACAGTGTATCCCCCACAGTGTATCCCCACAGTGTATCCCCACAGTGTACCCCCACAGTGTATCCCCACAGTGTATCCCCACAGTGTACCCCCCATATCATGCAGCCCGACGTGGAAATGAAATGCAGAAATTGAGGAAAACGCTGCACACTTCTTTTGGTTGAAGTTGGATAGAACAGTATAGAACAGTATAGAACAGTATAGAACAGTATAGAACAGTATAGAACAGAATAGAACAGAATAGAACAGTATAGAACAGTATAGAACAGTATAGAACAGTATAGAACAGTATAGAACAGAATAGAACAGAATAGAACAGTATAGAACAGTATAGAACAGTATAGAACAGTATAGAACAGAATAGAACAGTATAGAACAGTATAGAACAGAATAGAACAGTATAGAACAGTATGGAACAGTATAGAACAGAATAGAACAGAATAGAACAGAATAGAACAGTATAGAACAGTATAGAACAGTATAGAACAGAATAGAACAGTATAGAACAGTATAGAACAGTATAGAACAGAATAGAACAGAATAGAACAGTATAGAACAGTATAGAACAGTATAGAACAGTATAGAACAGAATAGAACAGTATAGAACAGTATAGAACAGAATAGAACAGTATAGAACAGTATGGAACAGTATAGAACAGAATAGAACAGAATAGAACAGAATAGAACAGTATAGAACAGTATAGAACAGTATAGAACAGAATAGAACAGAATAGAACAGTATAGAACAGTATAGAACAGAATAGAACAGTATAGAACAGTATAGAACAGTATAGAACAGTATAGAACAGTATGGAACAGTATAGAACAGTATAGAACAGGATATAACAGAGTAGAACAGAATAGAACAGCATAGAACAGTACAGAACAGATTAGAACTGGATAGAACAGAATAGAACAGAATAGAACAGTGTAGAACAGCGTAGAACAGCATAGAACATAATAGAACAGTATGGAACAGTATAGAACAGTATAGAACAGAATAGAATAGAACAGTATAGAACAGAGTAGAACAGTGTAGAACAGTGTAGAACAGAATAGAACAGTATAGAACAGTATGGAACAGTATAGAACAGAATAGAACAGTATAGAACAGAATAGAACAGTATAGAACTGGATAGAACAGAATAGAACAGAATAGAACAGTGTAGAACAGCGTAGAACAGCATAGAACATAATAGAACAGTATGGAACAGTATAGAACAGTATAGAACAGAATAGAATAGAACAGTATAGAACAGAGTAGAACAGTGTAGAACAGTGTAGAACAGAATAGAACAGTATAGAACAGAATAGAACGGAATGGAGAAAACGCCACTTTCAAATCTCCCAGCATTTTTTGTGTTGTCACCGCAGCGCCATGAACTACTCATGAAGTTTTAGTATAAAAAATATATATCTATACCGTAAAATACTGTCATATCGTCCTTGTCCACAATATATGTCTTCCAGATACCACAGTGATGGTCCTGACACGGGACCCGGGGAGACCTTGTCTCTGTACATCACCGAAGAGATGTGTTCCTTTTCCAATGACCTCCTTCAGCTCTCCTCTCTGTAAACACGGGACCTGGGGAGACCTTGTCTCTGTACATCACCGAAGAGATGTGTTCCTTTTCCAATGACCTCCGTCAGCTCTCCTCTCTGTAAACGAAGGACTGGAAAACCTTTCATAAACACACTATCATTTTTCACTGGATTGTGTTTCGCATGAACTTTAACCCCTGTGATTGCTGCTTCAAACAACTATTAACCCTGCTGATATTGCCGTTGACCTTTTGTTGACCTCTTGTTGTTCCTCAGAGCTGAGGGAAGGGAACTGTTGCTTCCTCTCTGTCTCTAACCAAGGTCCATGAACTGAGGCGCAAACTGAAGCAGAGAGGATATTCAGAAACTCTTGGAGGGCAATGGAAAGAAATTAATCTATTAAAACCAACATTTTACTTTATTTAATTATTTAACAATAAATGAAAAAATGGTTTAACTTCCATCGCCCTCCAAGAGTTGCTGAATCTCCTCTCTTCCTCAGAGCTGCTCTTTTGGTTGGTCACATGGTTGGTTGGTCACATGGTTGGTTGGTCACATGGCTGGTTGGTCACATGGCTGGTTGGTCACATAGCTGGTTGGTCACATGGCTGGTTGGTCACATAGCTGGTTGGTCACATAGCTAGTTGGTCACATGGTTGGTTGGTCACATGGCTGGTTGGTCACATGGCTGGTTGGTCACATAGCTAGTTGGTCACATAGCTGGTTGGTCACATGGCTGGTTGGTCACATAGCTGGTTGGTCACATAGCTAGTTGGTCACATGGTTGGTTGGTCACATGGCTGGTTGGTCACATGGCTGGTTGGTCACATGGCTGGTTGGTCACATGGCTGGTTGGTCACATGGCTGGTTGGTCACATGGCTGGTTGGTCACATAGCTGGTTGGTCACATGGCTGGTTGGTCACATGGCTGGTTGGTCACATGGCTGGTTGGTCACATGGTTGGTTGGTCACATGGCTGGTTGGTCATATGGCTGGTTGGTCACATGGCTGGTTGGTGACATGGCTGGTTGGTCACATGGCTGGTTGGTCACATGGCTGGTTGGTCACATAGCTGGTTGGTCACATGGTTGGTTGGTCACATGACTGGTTGGTCACATAGCTGGTTGGTCACATGGCTGGTTGGTCACATGGTTGGTTGGTCACATGACTGGTTGGTCACATAGCTGGTTGGTCACATGGCTGGTTGGTCACATGGCTGGTTGGTTATATGGCTGGTTGGTCACATGGCTGGTTGGTCACATAGCTGGTTGGTCACATGGCTGGTTGGTCACATAGCTGGTTGGTTACATGGTTGGTTGGTCACATGGCTGGTTGGTCACATGGCTGGTTGGTCACATGGCTGGTTGGTGATATGTATGGTTGGTCACATGGCTGGTTGGTCACATGGCTGGTTGGTGATATGTATGGTTGGTCACATGGCTGGTTGGTCACATGGCTGGTTGGTCACATGGCTGGTTGGTGATATGTATGGTTGGTTACATGGCTGGTTGGTCACATGGTTGGTTAGGGTTAGGGTTAGAGTTAGGGTTAGGGTTAGAGTTAGGGTTAGGGTTAGAGTTAGGGGTTAGGGTTAGGGGTTAGAGTTAGGGTTAGAGTTAGGGTTAGGGGTTAGAGTTAGAGTTAGGGGTTAGAGTTAGGGATTAGGGTTAGAGTTAGGGGTTAGAGTTAGAGTTAGGGTTAGGGTTAGAGTTAGAGTTAGGTGTTAGGGTTAGAGTTAGAGTTAGGGTTAGAGTTAGGGCTCTGGTCAACAGTAGTGTTTTATATAGGGAATAGGGCTCTGGTCAACAGTAGTGTTCTATATAGGGAATAGAGCTCTGGTCAACAGTATTGTTCTATATAGGGAATAGGGCTCTGGTCAACAGTAGTGTTCTATATAGGGAATAGGGCTCTGGTCAACAGTAGTGTTCTATATAGGGAATAGGGCTCTGGTCAACAGTAGTGTTCTATATAGGGAATAGGGCTCTGGTCAACAGTAGTGTACTATATAGGGAATAGGGCTCTGGTCAACAGTAGTGTTCTATATAGGGAATAGGGCTCTGGTCAACAGTAGTGTACTATATAGGGAATAGGGCTCTGGACAACAGTAGTGCACTATATAGGGAATAGGGCTCTGGTCAACAGTAGTGTTCTATATAGGGAATAGGGCTCTGGTCAACAGTAGTGTACTATATAGGGAATAGGGCTCTGGTCAACAGTAGTGTTCTATATAGGGAATAGGGCTCTGGTCAACAGTAGTGTACTATATAGGGAATAGGGCTCTGGTCAACAGTAGTGTACTATATAGGGAATAGGGCTCTGGTCAATAGTAGTGTACTATATAGGGAATATGGCTCTGGTCAACAGTAGTGTTCTATATAGGGAATAGGGCTCTGGTCAACAGTAGTGTACTATATAGGGAATAGGGCTCTGGTCAACAGTAGTGTACTATATAGGGAATAGGGCTCTGGTCAACAGTAGTGTTCTATATAGGGAATAGGGCTCTGGTCCACAGTACTGTTCTATATAGGGAATAGGGCTCTGGTCAACAGTAGTGTACTATATAGGGAATAGGGCTCTGGTCAACAGTACTGTTCTATATAGGGAATAGGGCTCTGGTCCACAGTACTGTTCTATATAGGGAATAGGGCTCTGGTCAACAGTAGTGTACTATATAGGGAATAGGGCTCTGGTCAACAGTAGTGTACTATATAGGGAATAGGGCTCTGGTCTAAAGTAGTGTTCTATATAGGGAATAGGGCTCTGGTCAACAGTAGTGTTCTATATAGGGAATAGGGCTCTGGTCTAAAGTAGTGTTCTATATAGGGAATAGGGCTCTGGTCAACAGTAGTGTTCTATATAGGGAATAGGGCTCTGGTCAACAGTAGTGTACTATATAGGGAATAGGGCTCTGGTCAACAGTAGTGTTCTATATAGGGAATAGGGCTCTGGTCAACAGTAGTGTACTATATAGGGAATAGGGCTCTGGTCAACAGTAGTGTACTATATAGGGAATAGGGCTCTGGTCAACAGTAGTGTTCTATATAGGGAATAGGGCTCTGGTCAACAGTAGTGTTCTATATAGGGAATAGGGCTCTGGTCAACAGTAGTGTTCTATATAGGGAATAGGGCCCTGGTCAACAGTAGTGTTCTATATAGGGAATAGGGCTCTGGTCAACAGTAGTGTACTATATAGGGAATAGGGCCCTGGTCAACAGTAGTGTTCTATATAGGGAATAGGGCTCTGGTCAACAGTAGTGTTCTATATAGGGAATAGGGCCCTGGTCAACAGTACTGTTCTATATAGGGAATAGGGCTCTGGTCAACAGTAGTGTACTATATAGGGAATAGGGCTCTGGTCAACAGTACTGTTCTATATAGGGAATAGGGCTCTGGTCAACAGTACTGTTCTATATAGGGAATAGGGCTCTGGTCAACAGTAGTGTTCTATATAGGGAATAGGGCTCTGGTCAACAGTACTGTTCTATATAGGGAATAGGGCTCTGGTCAACAGTACTGTTCTATATAGGGAATAGGGCTCTGGTCAACAGTAGTGTTCTATATAGGGAATAGGGCTCTGGTCAACAGTAGTGTTCTATATAGGGAATAGGGCTCTGGTCAATAGTAGTGTACTATATAGGGAATAGGGCTCTGGTCCACAGTACTGTTCTATATAGGGAATAGGGCTCTGGTCAACAGTAGTGTACTATATAGGGAATAGGGCTCTGGTCAACAGTAGTGTACTATATAGGGAATAGGGCTCTGGTCAACAGTAGTGTACTATATAGGGAATAGGGCTCTGGACAACAGTAGTGCACTATATAGGGAATAGGGCTCTGGTCAACAGTAGTGTTCTATATAGGGAATAGGGCTCTGGTCAACAGTAGTGTACTATATAGGGAATAGGGCTCTGGTCAACAGTAGTGTTCTATATAGGGAATAGGGCTCTGGTCAACAGTAGTGTACTATATAGGGAATAGGGCTCTGGTCAACAGTAGTGTACTATATAGGGAATAGGGCTCTGGTCAATAGTAGTGTACTATATAGGGAATATGGCTCTGGTCAACAGTAGTGTTCTATATAGGGAATAGGGCTCTGGTCAACAGTAGTGTACTATATAGGGAATAGGGCTCTGGTCAACAGTAGTGTACTATATAGGGAATAGGGCTCTGGTCAACAGTAGTGTTCTATATAGGGAATAGGGCTCTGGTCCACAGTACTGTTCTATATAGGGAATAGGGCTCTGGTCAACAGTAGTGTACTATATAGGGAATAGGGCTCTGGTCAACAGTACTGTTCTATATAGGGAATAGGGCTCTGGTCCACAGTACTGTTCTATATAGGGAATAGGGCTCTGGTCAACAGTAGTGTACTATATAGGGAATAGGGCTCTGGTCAACAGTAGTGTACTATATAGGGAATAGGGCTCTGGTCTAAAGTAGTGTTCTATATAGGGAATAGGGCTCTGGTCAACAGTAGTGTTCTATATAGGGAATAGGGCTCTGGTCTAAAGTAGTGTTCTATATAGGGAATAGGGCTCTGGTCAACAGTAGTGTTCTATATAGGGAATAGGGCTCTGGTCAACAGTAGTGTACTATATAGGGAATAGGGCTCTGGTCAACAGTAGTGTTCTATATAGGGAATAGGGCTCTGGTCAACAGTAGTGTACTATATAGGGAATAGGGCTCTGGTCAACAGTAGTGTACTATATAGGGAATAGGGCTCTGGTCAACAGTAGTGTTCTATATAGGGAATAGGGCTCTGGTCAACAGTAGTGTTCTATATAGGGAATAGGGCTCTGGTCAACAGTAGTGTTCTATATAGGGAATAGGGCCCTGGTCAACAGTAGTGTTCTATATAGGGAATAGGGCTCTGGTCAACAGTAGTGTACTATATAGGGAATAGGGCCCTGGTCAACAGTAGTGTTCTATATAGGGAATAGGGCTCTGGTCAACAGTAGTGTTCTATATAGGGAATAGGGCCCTGGTCAACAGTACTGTTCTATATAGGGAATAGGGCTCTGGTCAACAGTAGTGTACTATATAGGGAATAGGGCTCTGGTCAACAGTACTGTTCTATATAGGGAATAGGGCTCTGGTCAACAGTACTGTTCTATATAGGGAATAGGGCTCTGGTCAACAGTAGTGTTCTATATAGGGAATAGGGCTCTGGTCAACAGTACTGTTCTATATAGGGAATAGGGCTCTGGTCAACAGTACTGTTCTATATAGGGAATAGGGCTCTGGTCAACAGTAGTGTTCTATATAGGGAATAGGGCTCTGGTCAACAGTAGTGTTCTATATAGGGAATAGGGCTCTGGTCAATAGTAGTGTACTATATAGGGAATAGGGCTCTGGTCCACAGTACTGTTCTATATAGGGAATAGGGCTCTGGTCAACAGTAGTGTACTATATAGGGAATAGGGCTCTGGTCAACAGTAGTGTACTATATAGGGAATAGGGCTCTGGTCAACAGTAGTGTTCTATATAGGGAATAGGGCTCTGGTCAACAGTAGTGTTCTATATAGGGAATAGGGCTCTGGTCAACAGTAGTGTTCTATATAGGGAATAGGGCTCTGGTCAACAGTAGTGTACTATATAGGGAATAGGGCCCTGGTCAACAGTAGTGTTCTATATAGGGAATAGGGCTCTGGTCAACAGTAGTGTTCTATATAGGGAATAGGGCTCTGGTCAACAGTAGTGTTCTATATAGGGAATAGGGCTCTGGTCAACAGTAGTGTTCTATATAGGGAATAGGGCTCTGGTCAACAGCAGGGTACTATATAGGGAATAGGGCTCTGGTCAACAGTAGTGTTCTATATAGGGAATAGGGCTCTGGTCAACAGTAGTGTTCTATATAGGGAATAGGGCTCTGGTCAACAGTAGTGTTCTATATAGGGAATAGGGCTCTGGTCCACAGTACTGTTCTATATAGGGAATAGGGCTCTGGTCCACAGTACTGTTCTATATAGGGAATAGGGCTCTGGTCAACAGTAGTGTTCTATATAGGGCTCTGGTCAACAGTAGTGTTCTATATAGGGAATAGGGCTCTGGTCAACAGTAGTGTTCTATATAGGGAATAGGCCCCTGGTCAACAGTAGTGTTCTATACAGGGAATAGGGCTCCATTTGAGATGCAGTTTATGTCTGTTTGAGGAGCGTCAAAGGTCACTATTCAGTTCCGTTTACCAGACAGGCTCTACATTCCCAGGGCAAGTGTCAAGACTCCCTCACTGCCTGTTTCCGTACACACACACACACACACACACACACACACACACACACACACACACACACACACACACACACACACACACACACTCCAAACTCCCAAGGTTGTCTGGGAGAACCGAGAATCCATTTTAAGACGGTGAATGTTCTTCTCATTGCTGGTGAAATCGTTTTCTGGGCTCTGGACTGTAGCATACCTGTCATGCTAATTGTTTGCGGTCTGGAATTTTCCTGTGTGTCTGTGTGTCTGCGTGTCTGTGTGTGGATCTTGGCGAAGCAGTATAGTATGTATTTTATACACCAGGAAGAGGTCTTGGCCCAGTTATAACTTCTCTGTCTCTCTACCTCCCATTCATCATGACGTGGCCAGGCAGATACAGTTGGGATTACATTTCCTTTGCTACAATCTACTTCCAGAGCATTCTGGAATAGAATAGAGGTGTTGTTGTGATTTATGCCTCCCCCCAGAACATACTGGAATAGAATGGAGGTGTTGCTGTGATTTATATCCCCCCCCCCCCCTCCCCCCTCTTCAAGAACCCCCCTCTTCAAGAATCAATGGGTACATATGAATAATTTACGAGTTGAAAAATGGATATAGCAACTACAGAATGCTCCTTTAATAAACTCAGGAAGGAATTTATTCTGCCTGTAATCATGTCAGATGAAGGTAATGGAACGAGGCAGAACCCACGCAGGAAACTCTTTCATGGGCCCCAGTAGAACTGGGAATCAGGGTTCAGGTCAATTATTTCAATTCCGGTCAATTAAGAAAGTCAAACTAATTCAAATTCCAAATTGTCCCAATTTAAAAGCATTGAAGATAATTGGAAGTGGAATTCTGGTGTCCTTCCAGAATAGACTGGAATTGAACCCAACTCTGCTAGGAATCCTGGTGGTACCTGGGTCAGTATAATGGGTTGTACCTGGGTCAGTATAATGGGTTGTACCTGGGGGGGTCTGTCTTCAGTATATTGGGTTGTACCTGGGTGGGTCTGTCTTCAGTGTAATGGGTTGTACCTGTGTGGGTCTGTCTTCAGTATATTGGGTTGTACCTGGGTGGGTCTGTCTTCAGTATAATGGGTTGTACCTGGGTGGGTCTGTCTTCAGTATAATGGGTTGTGCCTGGGGGGGTCTGTCTTCAGTATATTGGGTTGTACCTGGGTGGGTCTGTCCTCAGTATAATGGGTTGTACCTGGGTCAGTATAATGGGTTGTACCTGGGTCAGTATAATGGGTTGTACCTGGGTCAGTATATTGGGTTGTACCTGGGTCAGTATAATGGGTTGTACCTGGGTCAGTTTACTGGGTTGTACTTGGGTCAGTATAATGGGTTGTACCTGGGGGGGTCTGTCTTCAGTATATTGGGTTGTACCTGGGTAGTCAGTGAAATTTGGTCAGCCGGGGATTGCCAATCAAATAACTGCCGATCTCACTGTAATTAACCAACACATTTAGCATCTCCAGGCTTCCACACAAGAAGCCACTGATGCAGACCCTTGAAACATTTCGGTGACATCACCTGGTTTAAATGACATTCCTAGAGACAATATCTCTTTCATTGTCACTCTATGTACAGGCTTACCTCCACTGTATTCACATCCTACCGTACCTTGGTCTGGACATTATGCCTTGAATCTATTCTACCTCGCGCCCAGAAATCTGTTTCTTTTACTCTCTGTTCTGAACGTACTAGGCGACCAATTCTCATAGCTTTTAGCCGTACCCTTGTCCTTCTCCTCCTCTCTTCCTCTGGTGATGTAGAGGTGAATCCAGGCCCTGCAGTGCCTAGCTCCACTCCTATTCCCCAGGCGCTCTCTTTTGATGACTTCTGTAACCGTAATAGCCTTGGTTTCATGCACGTTAACATTAGAAACCTCCTCCCTAAGTTTTGTTTTATTCACTGCTTTAGCACACTCTGCCAACCCAGATGAATCCTGGCTCAGGAAGGCCACCAAAACCCCTGAAATGTCAATCCCTAACTATAACATTTTCCGACAAGATAGAACTGCCAAAGGGGGCGGAGTTGCAATCTACTGCAGAGAGAGCCTGCAGAGTTCTGTTATACTATCTAGGTCTGTGCCAAAACAGTTTGAACTACTACTGTTAAAAATCCACCTTTCCAGGAATAAGTCTCTCACTGTTTCCGCTTGTTATAGACCCCCCTCAGCCCTGGATAC
Organism: Oncorhynchus clarkii lewisi; assembly: GCF_045791955.1. NCBI lineage: Eukaryota > Metazoa > Chordata > Actinopteri > Salmoniformes > Salmonidae > Oncorhynchus > Oncorhynchus clarkii. Next base: position 59,628,641 of record NC_092169.1, read on the forward strand.
CATATGTGAATTAATTGCCCCCCATGTATCTTCAGAGTTTATACTGTTAGGTGACCTAAACTGGGATATGCTTAACACCCAGGCCGTCCTACAATCTAAGCTGGATGCCCTCAATCTCACATAAATTATCAATGAATCCACCAGGTACAACCCCAAATCTGTAAACACGGGCACCCTCATAGATATCATCCTAACCAACTTGCCCTCCAAATATACCTCTGCTGTTTTCAACCAGGATCTCAGCGATCACTGCCTCATTGCCTGCATCCGTAATGTGTCTGCGGTCAAACGACCACCCCTCATCACTGTCAAACGCTCCCTGAAACACTTCAGCGAGCGGGCCTTTCTAATCGACCTGGCCCGGGTATCCTGGAAGGATATTGACCTCATCCCGTCAGTAGAGGATGCCTGGTCATTCTTTAAAAGTGCCGTCCTCACCATCTTAAATAAGCATGCCCCATTCAAGAAATGTAGAACCAGGAACAGATATAGCCCTTGGTTCTCTCCCGACCTGACTGCCCTTGACCAGCACAAAAATATCCTGTGGTGTTCTGCATTAGCATTGAACAGCCCCCATGATATGCAACTTTTCAGAGATGTTAGGAACCAATATACAGAGGCAGTTAGGAAAGCTAAGTCTAGCCTTTTCAAGCAGAAATTTGCATCCTGTAGAATGGAGATCAAGAGCACCTCCTCCCAGCTGCCCACTGCACTGAGGCTAGGAAACACTGTCCCCACCGGTAAATCCACTATAATTGAGAATTTCAATAAGCATTTTTCTTCGGTTAGCCATGCTTTCCACCTGGCTACTCCTACCCTGGTCAACAGCCCTGCACCCCCCACAGCAACTTGCCCAAGCATTCCCCATTTCTCCTTCTCCCAAATCCAGATAGCTGATGTTCTGAAAGAGCTGCAAAATCTGGACTCCTACAAATCAGCCGGACTAGACAATCTGGACCCTCTCTTTCTTAAATGATCTGCCTAAATTGTTGCAACCCCTATCACTAGCCTGTTCAACCTCTCTTTCGTATCGTCTGAGATCCCCAAAGATTGGAAAGCTGCAGCGGTCATCCCCGTCTTCTAAGGGGGAGCCACTCTAGACCCAAACTGCTACAGACTCATATCTATCCTACCCTGCCTTTCTAAAGTCTTCGAAAGCCAAGTTAACAAACAGATTACCGACCATTATCTCCCCATATCTTCTCCGCTCTGCGATCTGGTTTCAGAGCTGGTCATGGGTGCACCTCAGCCACACTCAAGGTCCTAAACGATATCACAACCACCATCGATAAGAGACATTACTGTACAGCCACATTCATCGACCTTGCCAAAGCTTTCGACTCTGTCAATCACCACATTCTTATTGGCAGACTCAACAGCCTTGGTTTCTCAAATGATTGCTTCGCCTGGTTTACCAACTACTTCTCCGATAGAGTTCAGTTTGTCAAATCAGAGGGCCTGTTTCTATCTTTCTATATAAGAGTGTAAAACCACAAATAGGTCTAAAAAAGGCTCCACTTTGAAATCCCAGCCAGCCTCCTACAAAACACAAACAAAAACATTCTTTCACTTGTTTCCTGCTGCAAGTCTTCTCTCCTTCCTTCCCTCTCTGTTTTCTGTATATCCCTAATTGTTGTCGAAGCTGTTTTGGTCCTGAGCCAGTAGTGGTACGGTGTGTTCAGTGGGTTCTGTGTGTTCCGAGGGTTCTGTGTGTTCCGAGGGTTCTATGTTCCGAGGGTTCTGTGTGTTCCGAGGGTTCTGTGTGTTCCGAGGGTTCTGTGTGTTCCGAGGGTTCTGTGTGTTCCGAGGGTTCTGTGTGTTCTGTGTGTTCCGAGGGTTCTGTGTGTTCCGAGGGTTCTGTGTGTTCCGAGGGTTCTGTGTGTTCCGAGGGTTCTGTGTGTTCCGATGGTTCTGTGTGTTCCGAGGGTTCTGTGTGTTCCGAGGGTTCTGTGTGTTCCGAGGGTTCTGTGTGTTCCGAGGGTTCTGTGTGTTCCGAGGGTTCTGTGTGTTCTGTGTGTTCCGAGGGTTCTGTGTGTTCCGAGGGTTCTGTGTGTTCCGAGGGTTCTGTGTGTTCTGTGTGTTCCGAGGGTTCTGTGTGTTCCGAGGGTTCTGTGTGTTCCGAGGGTTCTATGTTCCGAGGGTTCTGTGTGTTCCGAGGGTTCTGTGTGATCCGAGTGTTCTGTGTGATCCGAGTGTTCTGTGTGTTCCGAGACATTCCACAGGAAACAGTAAACATTCCCGAATGCATTTATTGCCAACCTCTTTCTCCCAATGTCTGCTGCTTGTCAAAACTATAGATTAACAGGAGGGATTGAACTTCAGTCCAAATTCAGGAAACAGTATTTTATTGGTTTAGGTTTTTAACAAGGTTTGAGAAGATGCGTGTTTAGTTGGGTGAGTGGTAGTTTATAGAAGGGAGCTACCATTGGCATTGATTGGCCAACAATGAAACATACTCTCCTGGTTCATCTTGCCCAAAGCCGTTGTTTATTTCTCCTTATGTACAGCAGAAGAAAATAGAAGGAAGTTTGGAAGGAGTGGTCCTTGGTAATGTTTAACATCTTTCATACCATCAGACAAAAACCTCTTCCTCCTTTAAGATGCCAGAAGGTGGGTGGAAGAATCTGACTGTAGTAGAAACTGTTTCCTGTTCTGAACACAACAACAGCAACTATACTGTATCTAGCTGACGTACATTATTTATGAGGGGGTTGTAAAATAGAAGCCTTTTGAAATCACCTAATTTGCCTTTTAAGTTGCAATCAACAGTTCAATCAAAGGTTTCTGCTTGTTTTGTTTTTCCCGAATGTGTTTTATATTTATGATAACAGGTGGCTGTAGTTAGTGGAACTGTCAGTTGTACCTGGGTTGTACCTGGGTCAGTATAATGGGTTGTACCTGGGTCAGTATAATGGGTTGTACCTGGGTCAGTATAATGGATTGTACCTGGGTCAGTATAATGCTTTGTACCTGGGTCAGTATAATGGGTTGTACCTGGTCAGTATAATGCTTTGTACCTGGGTCAGTATAATGGGTTGTACCTGGGTCAGTATAATGGATTGTACCTGGGTCAGTATAATGGGTTGTACTTGGGTCAGTATAATGGGTTGTACCTGGGTCAGTATAATGGGTTGTACTTGGGTCAGTATAATGGGTTGTACCTGGGTCAGTATAATGGGTTGTACCTGGGTCAGTATAATGGGTTGTACCTGGGTCAGTATAATGGGTTGTACTTGGGTTGTACCTGGGTCAGTATAATGGGTTGTTCCTGGGTCAGTATAATGGGTTGTACCTGGGTCAGTATAATGGGTTGTACCTGGGTCAGTATAATGGGTTGTACCTGGGTCAGTATAATGGGTTGTACTTGGGTCAGTATAATGGGTTGTACCTGGGTCAGTATAATGCTTTGTACCTGGGTCAGTATAATGGGTTGTACCTGGGTCAGTATAATGGGTTGTACCTGGGTCAGTATAATGGGTTGTACTTGGGTCAGTATAATGGGTTGTACCTGGGTCAGTATAATGGGTTGTACTTGGGTTGTACCTGGGTCAGTATAATGGGTTGTACTTGGGTCAGTATAATGTGTTGTACCTGGGTCAGTATAATGGGTTGTACTTGGGTTGTACCTGGGTCAGTATAATGGATTGTACCTGGGTCAGTATAATGGGTTGTACCTGGGTCAGTATAATGGGTTGTACCTGGGTCAGGATAATGGGTTGTACCTGGGTCAGTATAATGGGTTGTACCTGGGTCAGTATAATGGGTTGTACCTGGGTCAGTATAATGGGTTGTACCTGGGTCAGTATAATGGGTTGTACTTGGGTTGTACCTGGGTCAGTATAATGGGTTGTACCTGGGTCAGTATAATGGGTTGTACTTGGGTCAGTATAATGGGTTGTACCTGGGTCAGTATAATTGGTTGTACCTGGTCAGTATAATGGGTTGTACCTGGGTCAGTATAATGGGTTGTACCTGGGTCAGTATAATGGGTTGTACCTGGGTCAGTATAATGGGTTGTACCTGGGTCAGTATAATGGGTTGTACCTGGGTCAGTATAATGGGTTGTACCTGGGTCAGTATAATGGGTTGTACCTGGGTCAGTATAATGGGTTGTACTTGGGTCAGTATAATGGGTTGTACCTGGGTCAGTATAATGGGTTGTACTTGGGTCAGTATAATGGGTTGTACCTGGGTCAGTATAATGGGTTGTACCTGGGTCAGTATAATGGGTTGTTTTTATTTTGTATTTTTTTATTTAATTTTTATTTCACCTTTATTTTACCAGGTAGGCTAGTTGAGAACACCTTTATTTAACCAGGTAGGCTAGTTGAGAACAAGTTCTCATTTGCAACTGCGACCTGGCCAAGATAAGGCATAGCAGTGTGAACAGACAACACAGAGTTACACATGGAGTAAACAATTAACAAGTCAATAACACAGTAGAAAAAAGGGGAGTCTATATATACATTGTGTGCAAAAGGCATGAGAAGGTAGGCAAATAATTACAATTATGCAGATTAACACTGGAGTGATAAATGATCAGATGGTTATGTACAGGTAGAGATATTGGTGTGCAAAAGAGCAGAAAAATAAATAAATAAAAACAGTATGGGGATGAGGTAGGTGAAAATGGGTGGGCTATTTACCAATAGACTATGTACAGCTGCAGCGATCGGTTAGCTGCTCAGATAGCAGATGTTTGAAGTTGGTGAGGGAGATAAAAGTCTCCAACTTCAGTGATTTTTGCAATTCGTTCCAGTCACAGGCAGCAGAGAACTGGAACGAAAGGCGGCCAAATGAGGTGTTGGCTTTAGGGATGATCAGTGAGATACACCTGCTGGAGCGCGTGCTACGGATGGGTGTTGCCATCGTAACCAGTGAACTGAGATAAGGCGGAGCTTTACCTAGCATGGACTTGTAGATGACCTGGAGCCAGTGGGTCTGGCGACGAATATGTAGCGAGGGCCAGCCGACTAGAGCATACAAGTCGCAGTGGTGGGTGGTATAAGGTGCTTTAGTGACAAAACGGATGGCACTGTGATAAACTGCATCCAGTTTGCTGAGTAGTGCTGGAAGCAATTTTGTAGATGACATCGCCGAAGTCGAGGATCGGTAGGATAGTCAGTTTTACTAGGGTAAGTTTGGCGGCGTGAGTGAAGGAGGCTTTGTTGCGGAATAGAAAGCCGACTCTTGATTTGATTTTCGATTGGAGATGTTTGATATGGGTCTGGAAGGAGAGTTTAGAGTCTAGCCAGACACCTAGGTACTTATAGATGTCCACATATTCAAGGTCGGAACCATCCAGGGTGGTGATGCTGGTCAGGCGTGCGGGTGCAGGCAGCGAACGGTTGAAAAGCATGCATTTGGTTTTACTAGCGTTTAAGAGCAGTTGGAGGCCACGGAAGGAGTGCTGTATGGCATTGAAGCTCGTTTGGAGGTTAGATAGCACAGTGTCCAAGGACGGGTCGGAAGTATATAGAATGGTGTCGTCTGCGTAGAGGTGGATCAGGGAATCGCCCGCAGCATGAGAAACATCATTGATATATACAGAGAAAAGAGTCGGCCCGAGAATTGAACCCTGTGGCACCCCCATAGAGACTGCCAGAGGACCGGACAGCATGCCCTCCGATTTGACACACTGAACTCTGTCTGCAAAGTAATTGGTGAACCAGGCAAGGCAGTCATCCGAAAAACCGTGGCTACTGAGTCTGCCGATAAGAATACGGTGATTGACAGAGTCGAAAGCCTTGGCAAGGTCTATGAAGACGGCTGCACAGTACTGTCTTTTATCGATGGCGGTTATGATATCGTTTAGTACCTTGAGCGTGGCTGAGGTACACCCGTGACCGGCTCGGAAACCAGATTGCACAGCGGAGAAGGTACGGTGGGATTCGAGATGGTCAGTGACCTGTTTGTTGACTTGGCTTTCGAAGACCTTAGATAGGCAGGGCAGGATGGATATAGGTCTGTAACAGTTTGGGTCCAGGGTGTCGCCCCCTTTGAAGAGGGGGATGACTGCGGCAGCTTTCCAATCCTTGGGGATCTCAGACGATATGAAAGAGAGGTTGAACAGGCTGGTAATAGGGGTTGCGACAATGGCGGCGGATAGTTTCAGGAATAGAGGGTCCAGATTGTCAAGCCCAGCTGATTTGTACGGGTCCAGGTTTTGCAGCTCTTTCAGAACATCTGCTATCTGGATTTGGGTAAAGGAGAACCTGGAGAGGCTTGGGCGAGTAGCTGCGGGGGGGGGGGGGGGGGGAGCTGTTGGCCGAGGTTGGAGTAGCCAGGCGGAAGGCATGGCCAGCCGTTGAGAAATGCTTGTTGAAGTTTTCGATAATCATGGATTTATCGGTGGTGACCGTATTACCTAGCCTCAGTGCAGTGGGCAGCTGGGAGGAGGTGCTCTTGTTCTCCATGGACTTCACAGTGTCCCAGAACTTTTTGGAGTTGGAGCTACAGGATGCAAACTTCTGCCTGAAGAAGTTGGCTTTAGCTTTCCTGACTGACTGTGTGTATTGGTTCCTGACTTCCCTGAACAGTTGCATATCGCAGGGACTATTCGATGTTAGTGCAGTCCGCCACAGGATGTTTTTGTGCTGGTCGAGGGCAGTCAGGTCTGGGTCAGTATAATGGGTTGTACCTGGGTCAGTATAATGGGTTGTACCTGGGTCAGTATAATGGGTTGTACTTGGGTCAGTATAATGGGTTGTACTTGGGTTGTACCTGGGTCAGTATAAGGGGTTGTACCTGGGTCAGTATAATGGGTTGTACTTGGGTTGTACCTGGGTCAGTATAATGGGTTGTAATTGGGTCAGTATAATGGGTTGTACTTGGGTTGTACCTGGGTCAGTATAATGGGTTGTACCTGGGTCAGTATAATGGGTTGTACTTGGGTTGTACCTGGGTCAGTATAATGGGTTGTACTTGGGTTGTACCTGGGTCAGTATAATGGGTTGTACCTGGGTCAGTATAATGGGTTGTACTTGGGTTGTACCTGGGTCAGTATAATGGGTTGTACCTGGGTCAGTATAATGGGTTGTACCTGGGTCAGTATAATGGGTTGTACCTGGGTCAGTATAATGGGTTGTACCTGGGTCAGTACAATGGGTTGTACCTGGGTCAGTATAATGGGTTGTACCTGGGTCAGTATAATGGGTTGTACCTGGGTCAGTATAATGGGTTGTACCTGGGTCAGTATAATGGGTTGTACCTGGGTCAGTATAATGGGTTGTACCTGGGTCAGTATAATGGGTTGTACCTGGGTCAGTGTAATGGGTTGTACTTGGGTCAGTATAATGCGTTGTATTTGGGTTGTACCTGGGTCAGTATAATGGGTTGTACCTGGGTCAGTATAATGGGTTGTACCTGGGTCAGTATAATGGGTTGTACCTGGGTCAGTATAATGGGTTGTACTTGGGTCAGTATAATGGGTTGTACCTGGGTCAGTATAATGGGTTGTACCTGGGTCAGTATAATGGGTTGTACCTGGGTCAGTATAATGGGTTGTACCTGGGTCAGTATAATTGGTTGTACCTGGTCAGTATAATGGGTTGTACCTGGGTCAGTATAATGGGTTGTACTTGGGTCAGTATAATGGGTTGTATTTGGGTTGTACCTGGGTCAGTATAATGGGTTGTACATGGGTCAGTATAATGAGTTGTACCTGGGACAGTATAATGGGTTGTACCTGGGTCAGTATAATGAGTTGTACCTGGGTCAGTATAATGGGTTGTACCTGGGTCAGTATAATGGGTTGTACCTGGGTCAGTATAATGGGTTGTACTTGAGTCAGTATAATGGGTTGTACCTGGGTCATTATAATGGGTTGTACCTGGGTCAGTATAATGGGTTGTACCTGGGTCAGTATAATCGGTTGTACCTGGGTCAGTATAATGGGTTGTACCTGGGTCAGTACAATGGGTTGTACCTGGGGCAGTGTAATGGGTTGTACCTGGGTCAGTATAATCGGTTGTACCTGGGTCAGTATAATGGGTTGTACCTGCGTCAGTATAATGGGTTGTACTTGGGTTGTACCTGGGTCAGTATAATGGGTTGTACCTGGGTCAGTATAATGGGTTGTACCTGGGTCAGTATAATGGATTGTACCTGGGTCAGTATAATGGGTTGTACCTGGGTCAGTATAATGGGTTGTACCTGGGTCAGTATAATGGGTTGTACCTGGGTCAGTATAATGGGTTGTACCTGGGTCAGTATAATGGGTTGTACCTGGGTCAGTGTAATGGGTTGTACCTGGGTCAGTATAATCGGTTGTACTTGGGTTGTACCTGGGTCAGTATAATGAGTTGTACCTGCGTCAGTATAATGGGTTGTACTTGGGTTGGACCTGGGTCAGTATAATGGGTTGTACCTGGGTCAGTATAATGGGTTGTACCTGGGTCAGTATAATGGGTTGTACCTGGGTCAGTATAATGGGTTGTACCTGGGTCAGTATAATCGGTTGTACTTGGGTTGTACCTGGGTCAGTATAATGGGTTGTACCTGCGTCAGTATAATGGGTTGTACTCGGGTTGTACCTGGGTCAGTATAATGGGTTGTACCTGGGTCAGTATAATGGGTTGTACCTGGGTCAGTATAATGGGTTGTACCTGGGTCACTATAATGGGTTGTACCTGGGTCAGTATAATGGGTGGTACCTGGGTCAGTATAATGGGTTGTACATGGGTCAGTATAATGGGTTGTACCTGGGTCAGTATAATGGGTTGTACCTGGGTCAGTATAATGGGTTGTACCTGGGTCAGTATAATGGGTTGTACCTGGGTCAGTATAATAGGTTGTACCCGGGTCAGTATAATGGGTTGTACTTGGGTTGTACCTGGGTCAGTATAATGGGTTGTACCTGGGTCAGTATAATGGGTTGTACCTGGGTCAGTATAATGGGTTGTACCTGGGTCAGTATAATGGGTTGTACCTGGGTCAGTATAATGGGTTGTACCTGGGACAGTATAATGGGTTGTACCTGGGTCAGTATAATGGGTTGTACCTGGGTCAGTATAATGGGTTGTACCTGGGTCAGTATAATGGGTTGTACTTGGGTTGTACCTGGGTCAGTATAATGGGTTGTACTTGGGTTGTACCTGGGTCAGTATAATGGGTTGTACCTTGGTCAGTATAATGGGTTGTACCTGGGTCAGTATAATGGGTTGTACCTGGGTCAGTATAATGGGTTGTACCTGGGTCAGTATAATGGGTTGTACCTGGGTCAGTATAATGGGTTGTACCTGGGTCAGTATAATGGGTTGTACCTGGGTCAGTATAATGGGTTGTACCTGGGTCAGTATAATGGGTTGTACCTGGGTCAGTATAATAGGTTGTACCTGGGTCAGTATAATGGGTTGTACTTGGGTTGTACCTGGGTCAGTATAATGGGTTGTACCTGGGTCAGTATAATGGGTTGTACCTGGGTCAGTATAATGGGTTGTGCCTGGGTCAGTATAATGGGTTGTACTTGGGTCAGTATAATGGGTTGTATTTGGGTTGTACCTGGGTCAGTATAATGGGTTGTACCTGGGTCAGTATAATGGGTTGTACCTGGGTCAGTATAATGGGTTGTACCTGGGTCAGTATAATGGGTTGTACCTGGGTCAGTATAATGGGTTGTACTTGGGTCAGTATAATGGGTTGTACCTGGGTCATTATAATGGTTTGTACCTGGGTCAGTATAATGGGTTGTACCTGGGTCAGTATAATCGGTTGTACCTGGGTCAGTATAATGGGTTGTACCTGGGTCAGTATAATGGGTTGTACCTGGGTCAGTGTAATGGGTTGTACCTGGGTCAGTATAATCGGTTGTACTTGGGTTGTACCTGGGTCAGTATAATGGGTTGTACCTGCGTCAGTATAATGGGTTGTACTTGGGTTGAACCTGGGTCAGTATAATGGGTTGTACCTGGGTCAGTATAATGGGTTGTACCTGGGTCAGTATAATGGGTTGTACCTGGGTCGGTATAATGGGTTGTACCTGGGTCAGTATAATCGGTTGTACTTGGGTTGTACCTGGGTCAGTATAATGGGTTGTACCTGCGTCAGTATAATGGGTTGTACTTGGGTTGTACCTGGGTCAGTATAATGGGTTGTACCTGGGTCAGTATAATGGGTTGTACCTGGGTCAGTATAATGGGTTGTACCTGGGTCAGTATAATGGGTTGTACCTGGGTCAGTATAATGGGTTGTACCTGGGTTCAACCGAATGTGTTTTATATTTATGATAACAGGAC
>NC_092169.1:59643875-59663875 GCF_045791955.1 Oncorhynchus clarkii lewisi
ACTGAGGGGCAGCTCGGGACTGAGGCAGCTCGGGACTGAGGGGAAGCTCAGGAGTGAGAGGAAGCTCAGGAGTGAGAGGAAGCTCAGGAGTGAGAGGAAGCTCAGGCAGGTTGATGAATCTACCAGATCCTGGCTGGCTGGTGGTTTCGGCAGATCCTGGCTGACTGGCAGATCCTGGTCGACTGGCAGATCTGGAAGATCCTGGTCGACTGGCAGATCTGGAAGATCCTGGTCGACTGGCAGATCTGGAAGAGTCTGGTCGACTGGCAGATCTGGAAGAGTCTGGTCGACTGGCAGATCTGGAAGAGTCTGGTCGACTGGCAGATCTGGAAGAGTCTGGTCGACTGGCAGATCTGGAAGAGTCTGGTCGACTGGCAGATCTGGAAGAGTCTGGTCGACTGGCAGATCTGGAAGAGTCTGGTCGACTGGCAGATCTGGAAGAGTCTGGTCGACTGGCAGCTCTGGCTGCTCCATGCTGACTGGCTGCTCCATGCTGACTGACAGCTCTGGCTGCTCCATGCTGACTGGCAGCTCTGGCTGCTCCATGCTGACTGGAAGCTCCATGCTGACTGGCAGCTCTGGCTGCTCCATGCTGACTGGCTGCTCCATGCTGACTGGCCGCTCTGGCTGCTCCATGCTGACTGGCTGCTCTGGCTGCTCCATGCTGACTGGCTGCTCCATGCTGACTGGCTGCTCCATGCTGACTGGCGGCCCTGGCTGCTCCATGCTGACTGGCGGCCCTGGCTGCTCCATGCTGACTGGCGGCCCTGGCTGCTCCATGCTAACTGGCGGCTCTGGCGGCTCCTTGCAGACTGGCAGCTCTGGCGGCTCCTTGCAGACTGGCAGCTCTGGCGGCTCCTTGCAGACTGGCAGCTCTGGCGGCTCCTTGCAGACTGGCAGCTTTGGCGGCATCCTGCAGACAGGCAGCTCTGGCGGCTCCTTGCAGACTGGCAGCTCCTTGCAGACTGGCAGCTCCTTGCAGACTGGCAGCTCTATGCTAACTGGCAGCTCTATGCAGACTGGCAGCTCTATGCTAACTGGCAGTTCTATGCTAACTGGCAGCTCTATGCTAACTGGCAGCTCTATGCTAGCTGGCAGTTCTGAACAGGCGGGAGACTCCGGCAGCGCTGTAGAGGCGGAAAGCTCTGACAGCGCTAAACAGGCGGGAGACTCCGACAGCGCTGGAGAGGAGGAGGGCTCCGACAGCGCTGGACAGGCGAGGCGCACTGTAGGCCTGATGCGTGGTGCTGGCACTGGTGGTACTGGGCCGAGGACACGCACAGGAAGCCTGGTGCGGGGAGCTGCTACCGGAGGGCTGGGGTGTGGAGGTGGCACAGGATGGGTTAGACCGTGAAGGCGTACTGGAGATCTTGAGAGCGGTGCTGGCACAGGACGTGCAAGGCTAGGGAGGTGCACAGGAGGCCTGGTACGTGAGACTGGCACCATCTTCACCAGCCGACTAACACGCACCTCAGGACGAGTATGGAGCGCTGACCCAGGTGCCATCAAATCCCCGACACGCTCCGTCGGGCGAATTCCATGTTTAAAACACCAACACAGCAACTCCCTCATTTCTCTCTCCTCCAATTTCCCCATTAACTCCTTCACAGTCTCTGTTTCGCTCACCTCCAACACCGGCTCTGGTCTCCTCCTTGGCTCCTCACGATAAACAGGGAGAGTTGGCTCAGGTCTGGCTCCTGACTCTGCCACACTCTCCCTGAGCCCCCCCCCAAGAAATTTTTGGGGCTGACTATGGGGCCTCCGTCCGCGCCGCCTTGCTTGCTTCGCAAACTCCATTCTCCTATATCCTTCCGCGCACTGCTCCATCGAATCCCAGGCGGGCTCCGGCACTCTCCCTGGGTCGACCGCCCACCTGTCTATCTCCTCCCAAGAAGTATAGTCCATACTGTACTCCACTTTGGGCTGTTCTTGCCTGTTGACACGCTGCTTGGTCCCTTTGTGGTGGGTGATTCTGTAACGGTTTTCTTGATGCGAAGGAGAGTCGGACCAAAATGCGGCGTGTAGATTGCGATCCATGTTTATTAAACAAACGTAAAACACGAATCAAAATACAAACACTACAAAATAATAAACGTAATGAAAACCGAAACAGCCTAAACTGGTGCAAACTAACACTAAGGACAGGAACAATCACCCACGACAAACTCAAAGAATATGGCTGCCTAAATATGGTTCCCAATCAGAGACAACGATAAACACCTGCCTCTGATTGAGAACCACTTCAGACAGCCATAGACTTAACTAGAACACCCCACTAGCTACAATCCCCATACATACACACCACATACAAAAACCCATGCCACACCCTGGCCTGACCAAATAAATAAAGATAAACACAAAATACTTTGACCAGGGTGTGACACCTATTCCCTATATAGTGCATTACTGTTGACCAGAGCCCTATTCCCTATATAGAACACTACTGTTGACCAGGGCCCTATTCCCTATATAGAACACTACTGTTGACCAGAGCCCTATTCCCTATATAGAACACTACTGTTGACCAGAGCCCTATTCCCTATATAGAACACTACTGTTGACCAGAGCCCTATTCCCTATATATAACACTACTGTTGACCAGAGCCCTATTCCCTATATAGAACACTACTGTTGACCAGAGCCCTATTCCCTATATAGAACACTACTGTTGACCAGAGTCCTATTCCCTATATAGAACACTACTGTGTACCAGAGCCCTATTCCCTATATAGAACACTACTGTTGACCAGAGCCCTATTCCCTATATAGAACACTACTGTTGACCAGAGCCCTATTCCCTATATAGAACACTACTGTTGACCAGAGCCCTATTCCCTATATAGAACACTACTGTTGACCAGAGCCCTATTCCCTATATAGAACACTACTGTTGACCAGGGCTGGCACCCTATTCCCTATATAGTGCATTACTGTTGACCAGAGCCCTATTCCCTATATAGAACACTACTGTTGACCAGAGCCCTATTCCCTATATAGAACACTACTGTTGACCAGAGCCCTATTCCCTATATAGAACACTACTGTTGACCAGGGCCCTATTCCCTATATAGTACACTACTGTTGACCAGAGCCCTATTCCCTATATAGTACACTACTGTTGACCAGAGCCCTATTCCCTATATAGTACACTGGCTGGTTGCCAGTGCCAAGAAGGAGTGTAGCGGAGGGTTCATGGACACTGGTTGGTTTCCCTCCCCCTGCGGAGGGTTCATGGACACTGGTTGGTTTCTCTCCCCCTGCGGAGGGTTCACGGACACTGGTTGGTTTCTCTCCCCCTGCGGAGGGTTCATGGACACTGGTTGGTTTCTCTCCCCCTGCGGAGGTTTCATGGACACTGGTTGGTTTCCCTCCCCCTGCGGAGGGTTCATGGACACTGGTTGGTTTCTCTCCCCCTGCGGAGGGTTCATGGACACTGGTTGGTTTCTCTCCCCCTGTGGAGGATTCACGGACACTGGTTGGTTGCTCTTCCCCTGCGGAAGGTTCACGGACACTGGTTGGTTTCTCTCCCCCTGCGGAGGGTTCATGGACACTGGTTGGTTTCTCTCCCAATGCGGAGGGTTCACGGACACTGGCTGGTTGGTTTCTCTCCCCCTGCGGAGGGTTCATGGACACTGGTTGGTTTCTCTCCCCCTGCGGAGGGTTCACGGACACTGGCTGGCTGGTTGCTCTCCCTCTGTGGAGGGTTCATGGACACTGGTTGGTTTCTCTCCCTCTGTGGAGGATTCACGGATGCTGGCTGGTTGGTTGCTCTCCCCCTGCGGAGGATTCATGGGTTTCATGTTCTCCCCAGACGCCAGTGTCTGACTTCCTCTGGATGGATTACACTTTGATCTGGAGAGAGAGACACACACACACACACATACACACAGACACACACACACACACCCCGTGGAGGCTGCTAAGGGGAGGACGGCTCATAATAATGGCTGGAACGGAGCGAATGGAATGGCATCAAACACATAGAAACTATTCCACCCCAGCCTTTACCACAAGCCCTTCCTCCCCCCAAAATAGGTGCCACCAGCCTCCTGTGACGCACCCACAGTTTATGTGATGGTGACTTCCTCTACATTAGACTGATCCCAGGTCAGTCTTGGTTATATATCACACACAGTTTATGTGATGGTGACTTCCTCTACATTAGACTGATCCCATGTCAGTCTTGGTTATATATCACACACAGTTTATGTGATGGTGACTTCCTCTACATTAGACTGATCCCAGGTCAGTCTTGGTTATATATCCGGTCTGGAGCGTGAAGTCACCAGGCCCCCCAGTGTCCGGTCTGGAGCGTGAAGTCACCAGGCCCCCAGTGTCCGGTCTGGAGCGGGAAGTCACCAGGCCCCCAGTGTCCGGTCTGGAGCGTGAAGTCACCAGGCCCCCAGTGTCCGTTCTGGAGCGTGAAGTCACCAGGCCCCCCAGTGTCCGGTCTGGAGTGTGAAGTCACCAGGCCCCCAGTGTTCGGTCTGGAGCGTGAAGTCACCAGGCCCCCAGTGTCCGGTCTGGAGCGTGAAGTCACCAGGCCCCCAGTGTCCGGTCTGGAGCGTGAAGTCACCAGGCCCCCAGTGTCCGTTCTGGAGCGTGAAGTCACCAGGCCCCCAGTGTCAGGTCTGGAGCGTGAAGTCACCAGGCCCCCCAGTGTCCGGTCTGGAGCGTGAAGTCACCAGGCCCCCAGTGTCCGTTCTGGAGCGTGAAGTCACCAGGCCCCCAGTGTCCGTTCTGGAGCGTGAAGTCACCAGGCCCCCCAGTGTCCGGTCTGGAGCGTGAAGTCACCAGGCCCCCAGTGTCCGGTCTGGAGCGTGAAGTCACCAGGCCCCCCAGTGTCCGGTCTGGAGCGTGAAGTCACCAGGCCCCCAGTGTCCGGTCTGGAGCGTGAAGTCACCTGGCCCCCCAGTGTCCGGTCTGGAGTGTGAAGTCACTAGGCCCCCAGTGTCCGGTCTGGAGCGTGAAGTCACCAGTCCCCCAGTGTCCGGTCTGGAGCGTGAAGTCACCAGGCCCCCAGTGTCCGGTCTGGAGTGTGAAGTAGCGATGCCAAAAAACCCTGGTCTGACCTAGAAAGCCTATGGAAATTACAATCAGCAGAACGGCCAAACCCACATAAAATGTGACGGACGTTTTGGCCCCTAAAATGTGTTTATTATGATCAAGTTCAATCCCTACGTTGAATTATTTTACAGTTGGCAGCACATAGAGATATTCAATTAAATCGATGCAGTCCTGGATGGAGTCCATATGTGACTCAGCAGAATGTTATAGTGTCTCACTCCTGATCTCAGGTCAGCCCTAAATACGTTCCCTATGTGACCTAGCAGAATGTTATAGTGTCTCACTCGACTATATTATGTCCTGATCCCAGGTCAGCCCTAAATACGTTCCCTATGTGACTCAGCAGAATGTGTTGGATGACACAGTGTCTCTATAACAGTCTATAACCTGACCACTAGATTATAGCCTGACCCCAGGTCAGCCAGGGATAGGCTCCATATGTGACTCAGCAGAATGTGTTGGATGACAACCCACAACCCATGGCTTCATGTCTTCTGAAGTAACAGCTCAATGCACAGCTGAGCCGCCATGAGGAATATCGATCTCCAGCCTTAACGTTGTGTAACTTAGATATCACTTACATGATGGATTTCACCCGACTGTGACGGATGACGGTTTGACGGAGCCTCGGGCCAGGTTCTCTGTTCCCTTTTTTCTGTTCTGTTCTCTGTTCTCTGTTCTGTTCCCTGTTCTCTGTTCTGTTCTGTTCTCTGCTCTGTTCTCTGTTCTGTTCTGTTCTGTTCTGTTCTCTGCTCTGTTGTTCGCTGTTCTCTGTTCTCTGTTCTGTTCTCTGCTCTGTTCTCTGTTCTGTTCTGTTCTGTTCTCTGTTATGTTCGCTGTTCTCTGTTCTGTGCTGTTCTCTGCTCTGTTCTCTGCTTTGTTCTGTTCTCTGTTCTGTTCCCCTTTTCTGTCCTCTGCTCTGTTCTGTTCTCTGCTCTGTTCTGTTCTCTGTTCTGTCCTCTGCTCTGTTCTGTCCTCTGCTCTGTTCTGTTCTGTTCTCTGTTCTGTTCTGTTCTGTTCCCTGTTTTGTTCTCTGTTCTGTTCTGTTCTCTGCTCTGTTCTGTTCTCTGCTCTGTTCTCTGTTCTGTTCTCTGCTCTGTTCTGTTCTCTGTTCTGTTCTCTGTTCTGTTCTCTGCTCTGTTCTCTTTTCTGTTCTCTTCTCTGCTCTGTTCCACTCTGCTCTGTTGTGCTCCTGTTCTGTTCTCTGTTCTGTTCTGTTCTCTGTTTTTTTCTCTGTTCTGTTCTGTTCTCTTCTCTGTTCTGTTCTCTGTTCTGTTCTCTGCTCTGTTCTGTTCTCTGTTCTGTTCTCTGCTCTGTTCTCTGTTCTGTTCTCTGTTCTGTTCTCTGCTCTGTTCTGTTCTCTACTCTGTTCTCTGTTATGTTCTCTATTCTATTATCTGCTCTGTTCCGCTCTGCTCTGTTGTGCTCCTGTTCTGTTCTGTTCCTGTATGCTGTTGTCTAATTAATTTCATGCCTCAGTGGGATGTATTTACCCTGTCCTCATGAACACTGATTATTTCACTAGAAACCCTTTATTTTAATTACACTGGGTGGTGTACGGAGACGTGAGGTGACGTGGGGAGAAAGACTGATAGCCATGAACATTGGTGGAAGGAGAGGGGAGAGAGGAGGAAGAGAAGGAGGGAGAGAGAGAGGAGGGAGGGAGGGAGGAGGGAGGGAGAGAGCGAGGAGGAAGAGAAGGAGGGAGAGAGAGAGGAGGGAGGGAGAGAGGAGGGAGGGAGGGAGAGAGGAGGAAGAGAAAGAGGGAGAGAGAGGAAGAAAAGGAGGGAGGGAGGGAGGGAGGGAGGGAGGGAGGGAGGGAGGGAGGGAGGGAGGGAGGAGGAGGGAGGGAGAGAGAGAAGAGGAAGAGAAGGAGGGAGGGAGGGAGGGAGGGAGGGAGGAGGAGGGAGGGAGAGAGAGAAGAGGAAGAGAAGGAGGGAGAGAGAGAGAGGAGGGAGGGAGGGAGGGAGGGAGGGAGGGAGGAGGAAGAGAAGGAGGGAGAGAGAGAGGAGGGAGGGAGGGAGAGAGGAGGAAGAGAAGGAGGGAGGGAGGGAGAGAGGAGGAAGAGAAGGAGGGAGAGAGAGAGGAGGGAGGGAGGGAGAGAGGAGGAAGAGAGAGAGGAGGGAGGGAGAGAGGAGGAAGAGAAGGAGGGAGAGAGAGAGGAGGGAGGGAGGGAGAGAGGAGGAAGAGAAGGAGGGAGAGAGAGGAGGGAGGGAGGGAGAGAGGAGGAAGAGAATGAGGGAGAGAGAGAGGAGGGAGGGAGGGAGAGAGAGAGGAGGGAGGGAGAGAGGAGGAAGAGAAGGAGGGAGAGAGCGACAGAGAGAGAGAAGTGTCATAGCATTTCATTGGCTGTTTATTATCATTCTGCCAATCAGATCAGCTCATTCATTTGGTGTCATAAGTGATGCATGATCTCACGCTCGTGTCTGTGCCTCCCTTGCCTGTGGTGTGTGTGTCTGCGCCCCCGTCGCCTGTGGTGTGTGTGTGTGTGGTGTGTGTGTGTGTGTCATGGAGGAGGCCTCGTCTAGATGGTTAATGACTATGAGTTTTCTGTTGAAAACCGAAGTCTGTGGTATGTATGTGTGTGTGTGTGTGTGTGTGTGTGTGTGTGTGTGTGTGTGTGTGTGTGTGTGTGTGTGTGTGTGTGTCATGGAGGGGGCCTCATCTAGATGGTTAATGACTGTGAGTATTCTGTTGAAACAGAAGTCTCAACTCTGCATCGTTGGAAAGGGCTCGTAAGCAGTGGGACAAATAACATTTGATTTGTATTGATATGATGACTCAGCTGTTAGTCTCATCTACTTAGCCATGACCCAGTGTGATTACAGACACTCAACTTCAACTGCTGTGTGATTAGTAGACTCAGATCACCCATATCACACTCCATCCCTCTGTCCAGACTGGTTCAATCCTGTCTGTAATGAGTCATATCACACTCCATCCCTCTGTCCAGACTGGTTCAATCCTGTCTGTAATGAGTCATATCTGTCCAGACTGGTACTATCCTGTCTGTAATGAATCATATCGGTCCAGAATGGTACTATCCTGTCTGTAATGAGTCATATATGTCTAGACTGGTACTATCCTGTCTGTAATGAATCACATCTGTCCAGACTGGTACTATCCTGTCTGTAATTAATCATATATGTCCAGACTGGTACTATCCTGTCTGTAATGAGTCATGTCTGTCCAGACTGGTACTATCCTGTCTGTAATGAGTCATGTCTGTCCAGACTGGTACTATCCTGTCTGTAATTAATCATATCTATCCAGACTGGTAGTATCCTGTCTGTAATTAATCATACCTGTCCAGACTGGTACTATGCGGTCTGTAATCAATCACATCTGTCCAGACTGGTACTATCCTGTCTGTAATTAATCATATGACTAGATCAAAAGTAGTGTCCTATAGATATCCTCATATCCCTAGAAGTAGTGTCCTACAGATATCCTCATATCCCTAGAAGTAGTGTCCTATAGATATCCTCATATCACTAGAAGTAGTGTCCTATAGTTATCCTCATATCCCTAGAAGTAGTGTCCTACAGATATCCTCATATCCCTAGAAGTAGTGTCCTATAGATATCCTCATATCCCTAAAAGTTGTGTCCTATATCCCTTGAAGTAGTGTCCTACAGAAGTAGTGTCCTATATCCTCATATCCCTAGAAGTAGTGTCCTATATCCCTAGAAGTAGTGTCCTACAGAAGTAGTGTCCTATATCCTCATATCCCTAGAAGTAGTGTCCTATAGAAGTAGTGTCCTATATCCCTAGAAGTAGTGTCCTATATCCCTAGAAGTAGTGTCCTATATCCTCATATCCCTAGAAGTAGTGTCCTATATCCTCATATCCCTAGAAGTAGTGTCCAATAGAAGTAGTGTCCTATATCCTCATATCCCTAGAAGTAGTGTCCTATATCCTCATATCCCTAGAAGTAGTGTCCTATAGATATCCTCATATCCCTAGAAGTAGTGTCCTATAGAAGTAGTGTCCTATATCCCTAGAAGTAGTGTCCTATATCCCTAGAAGTAGTGTCCTATATCCTCATATCCCTAGAAGTAGTGTCCTATATCCTCATATCCCTAGAAGTAGTGTCCAATAGAAGTAGTGTCCTATATCCTCATATCCCTAGAAGTAGTGTCCTATATCCTCATATCCCTAGAAGTAGTGTCCTATAGATATCCTCATATCCCTAGAAGTAGTGTCCTATAGAAGTAGTGTCCTATATCCTCATATCCCTAGAAGTAGTGTCCTATATCCTCATATCCCTAGAAGTAGTGTCCTATATCCTCATATCACTCAAAGTAGTGTCCTATAGATATCCTCATATCCCTAGAAGTAGTGTCCTATATCCTCATATCACTAGAAGTAGTGTCCTATAGATATCCTCATATCACTAGAAGTAGTGTCCTATAGATATCCTCATATCCCTAGAAGTTGTGTCCTATATCCTCATATCCCTAGAAGTAGTGTCCTACAGATATCCTCATATCACTAGAAGTAGTGTCCTATAGATATCCTCATATCACTAGAAATAGTGTCCTACAGATATCCTCATATCACTAGGAGTAGTGCCCTATATCCTCATATCACTAGAAGTTGTGTCCTACAGATATCCTCATATCCCTGGAAGTAGTGTCCTATAGATATCCTCATATCCCTAGAAGTAGTGTCCTATAGATATCCTCATATCAATAGAAGTAGTGTCCTATAGATATCCTCATATCCCTAGAAGTAGTGTCCTATAGATATCATCATATCACTAGGAGTAGTGTCCTATATCCTCACTAGAAGTAGTGTCCTATATCCTCATATCACTAGGAGTAGTGTCCTACAGATATCCTCATATCACTAGGAGTAGTGTCCTACAGATATCCTCATATCACTAGGAGTAGTGTCCTACAGATATCCTCATATCACTAGGAGTAGTGTCCTACAGATATCCAGTATCTTTCAGGTGCAGGACACAGATAGTAAATCTTGGAAAGAAGGCTAGATAACCTCATGCTGTTGAATCTTCCAACTGTTTATTGACTGGTACTCAGAATCTGTCTGTCTGTCTGTCCGTCCAGCTAGCCGGTCTGTCCTTCCTGTGTTGTTGGTGGAATGGGACCAAGCTTCCATTTCCTGGACCTTGAGATGAGAGGAGTTCTTCTCTAAATATGTCCAACGTTCGGATGGATGAGGATGAGAAGAGGCTGCTGTTAGGATGTCAGAAGATCAGTACAGAACTTCAAACCATTTGATTGTTTCTTTATGGAATCATTCTACCAGTAGTCTGTTACTATCCTGTCTCTGTCTCTGAGAACTACATTCTACCAGTAGTCTGTTACTATCCTGTCTCTGAGAACTACATTCTACCAGTAGTCTGTTACTATCCTGTCTCTGTCTCTGAGAACTACATTCTACCAGTAGTCTGTTACTATCCTGTCTCTGAGAACTACATTCTACCAGTAGTCTGTTACTATCCTGTCTCTGTCTCTGAGAACTACATTCTACCAGTAGTCTGTTACTATCCTGTCTCTGAGAACTACATTCTACCAGTAGTCTGTTACTATCCTGTCTCTGAGAACTACATTCTACCAGTAGTCTGTTACTATCCTGTCTCTGAGAACTACATTCTAACAGTAGCCTGTTACTATCCTGTCTCTGAGAGCTACATTCAAACAGTAGTCTGTTACTATCCTGTCTCTGAGAACTACATTCTACCAGTAGTCTGTTACTATCCTGTCTCTGAGAACTACATTCTACCAGTAGTCTGTTACTATCCTGTCTCTGAGAACTACATTCTACCAGTAGTCTGTTACTATCCTGTCTCTGTCTCTGAGAACTACATTCTACCAGTAGTCTGTTACTATCCTGTCTCTGAGAACTACATTCTACCAGTAGTCTGTTACTATCCTGTCTCTGTCTCTGAGAACTACATTCTACCAGTAGTCTGTTACTATCCTGTCTCTGAGAACTACATTCTACCAGTAGTCTGTTACTATCCTGTCTCTGAGAACTACATTCTACCAGTAGTCTGTTACTATCCTGTCTCTGAGAACTACATTCTAACAGTAGTCTGTTACTATCCTGTCTCTGAGAACTACATTCTAACAGTAGTCTGTTACTATCCTGTCTCTGAGAACTACATTCTACCAGTAGTCTGTTACTATCCTGTCTCTGAGAACTACATTCTACCAGTAGTCTGTTACTATCCTGTCTCTGAGAACTACATTCTACCAGTAGTCTGTTACTATCCTGTCTCTGAGAACTACATTCTACCAGTAGTCTGTTACTATCCTGTCTCTGAGAACTACATTCTAACAGTAGTCTGTTACTATCCTGTCTCTGAGAACTACATTCTACCAGTAGTCTGTTACTATCCTGTCTCTGTCTCTGAGAACTACATTCTACCAGTAGTCTGTTACTATCCTGTCTCTGAAAACGACATTCTACCAGTAGTCTGTTACTATCCTGTCTCTGAGAACTACATTCTACCAGTAGTCTGTTACTATCCTGTCTCTGTCTCTGAGAACTACATTCTACCAGTAGTCTGTTACTATCCTGTCTCTGAGAACTACATTCTACCAGTAGTCTGTTACTATCCTGTCTCTGAGAACTACATTCTACCAGTAGTCTGTTACTATCCTGTCTCTGAGAACTACATTCTACCAGTAGTCTGTTACTATCCTGTCTCTGTCTCTGAGAACTACATTCTAACAGTAGTCTGTTACTATCCTGTCTCTGAGAACTACATTCTACCAGTAGTCTGTTACTATCCTGTCTCTGAGAACTACATTCTACCAGTAGTCTGTTACTATCCTGTCTCTGTCTCTGAGAACTACATTCTACCAGTAGTCTGTTACTATCCTGTCTCTGTCTCTGAGAACTACATTCTAACAGTAGTCTGTTACTATCCTGTCTCTGAGAACTACATTCTACCAGTAGTCTGTTACTATCCTGTCTCTGAGAACTACATTCTACCAGTAGTCTGTTACTATCCTGTCTCTGAGAACTACATTCTACCAGTAGTCTGTTACTATCCTGTCTCTGAGAACTACATTCTACCAGTAGTCTGTTACTATCCTGTCTCTGAGAACTACATTCTACCAGTAGTCTGTTACTATCCTGTCTCTGAGAACTACATTCTACCAGTAGTCTGTTACTATCCTGTCTCTGAGAACTACATTCTACCAGTAGTCTGTTACTATCCTGTCTCTGAGAACTACATTCTACCAGTAGTCTGTTACTATCCTGTCTCTGAGAACTACATTCTAACAGTAGTCTGTTACTATCCTGTCTCTGAGAACTACATTCTAACAGTAGTCTGTTACTATCCTGTCTCTGTCTCTGAGAACTACATTCTACCAGTAGTCTGTTACTATCCTGTCTCTGAGAACTACATTCTACCAGTAGTCTGTTACTATCCTGTCTCTGAGAACTACATTCTAACAGTAGTCTGTTACTATCCTGTCTCTGAGAACTACATTCTAACAGTAGTCTGTTACTATCCTGTCTCTGTCTCTGAGAACTACATTCTACCAGTAGTCTGTTACTATCCTGTCTCTGAGAACTACATTCTAACAGTAGTCTGTTACTATCCTGTCTCTGAGAACTACATTCTACCAGTAGTCTGTTACTATCCTGTCTCTGAGAACTACATTCTACCAGTAGTCTGTTACTATCCTGTCTCTGAGAACTACATTCTACCAGTAGTCTGTTACTATCCTGTCTCTGAGAACTACATTCTACCAGTAGTCTGTTACTATCCTGTCTCTGAGAACTACATTCTACCAGTAGTCTGTTACTATCCTGTCTCTGAGAACTACATTCTACCAGTAGTCTGTTACTATCCTGTCTCTGTCTCTGAGAACTACATTCTAACAGTAGTCTGTTACTATCCTGTCTCTGAGAACTACATTCTACCAGTGGTCTGTTACTATCCTGTCTCTGAGAACTACATTCTACCAGTAGTCTGTTACTATCCTGTCTCTGTCTCTGAGAACTACATTCTACCAGTAGTCTGTTACTATCCTGTCTCTGTCTCTGAGAACTACATTCTAACAGTAGTCTGTTACTATCCTGTCTCTGAGAACTACATTCTACCAGTAGTCTGTTACTATCCTGTCTCTGAGAACTACATTCTACCAGTAGTCTGTTACTATCCTGTCTCTGAGAACTACATTCTACCAGTAGTCTGTTACTATCCTGTCTCTGAGAACTACATTCTACCAGTAGTCTGTTACTATCCTGTCTCTGAGAACTACATTCTACCAGTAGTCTGTTACTATCCTGTCTCTGAGAACTACATTCTACCAGTAGTCTGTTACTATCCTGTCTCTGAGAACTACATTCTACCAGTAGTCTGTTACTATCCTGTCTCTGAGAACTACATTCTACCAGTAGTCTGTTACTATCCTGTCTCTGAGAACTACATTCTAACAGTAGTCTGTTACTATCCTGTCTCTGAGAACTACATTCTACCAGTAGTCTGTTACTATCCTGTCTGTCTCTGAGAACTACATTCTACCAGTAGTCTGTTACTATCTCTGTCTCTGAGAACTACATTCTACCAGTAGTCTGTTACTATCCTGTCTCTGAGAACTACATTCTAACAGTAGTCTGTTACTATCCTGTCTCTGAGAACTACATTCTACCAGTAGTCTGTTACTATCCTGTCTCTGAGAACTACATTCTACCAGTAGTCTGTTACTATCCTGTCTCTGAGAACTACATTCTACCAGTAGTCTGTTACTATCCTGTCTCTGAGAACTACATTCTACCAGTAGTCTGTTACTATCCTGTCTCTGAGAACTACATTCTACCAGTAGTCTGTTACTATCCTGTCTCTGAGAACTACATTCTACCAGTAGTCTGTTACTATCCTGTCTCTGAGAACTACATTCTACCAGTAGTCTGTTACTATCCTGTCTCTGAGAACTACATTCTACCAGTAGTCTGTTACTATCCTGTCTCTGAGAACTACATTCTACCAGTAGTCTGTTACTATCCTGTCTCTGAGAACTACATTCTACCAGTAGTCTGTCTGTCTCTACTACATTCTACCAGTAGTCTGTTCTATCCTGTCTCTGAGAACTACATTCTACCAGTAGTCTGTTACTATCCTGTCTCTGAGAACTACATTCTACCAGTAGTCTGTTACTATCCTGTCTCTGAGAACTACATTCTACCAGTAGTCTGTTACTATCCTGTCTCTGAGAACTACATTCTACCAGTAGTCTGTTACTATCCTGTCTCTGAGAACTACATTCTACCAGTAGTCTGTTACTATCCTGTCTCTGAGAACTACATTCTACCAGTAGTCTGTTACTATCCTGTCTCTGAGAACTACATTCTACCAGTAGTCTGTTACTATCCTGTCTCTGAGAACTACATTCTATTCTACCAGTAGTCTGTTACTATCCTGTCTCTGTCTCTGAGAACTACATTCTACCAGTAGTCTGTTACTATCCTGTCTCTGAGAACTACATTCTACCAGTAGTCTGTTACTATCCTGTCTCTGAGAACTACATTCTACCAGTAGTCTGTTACTATCCTGTCTCTGAGAACTACATTCTACCAGTAGTCTGTTACTATCCTGTCTCTGAGAACTACATTCTACCAGTAGTCTGTTACTATCCTGTCTCTGTCTCTGAGAACTACATTCTACCAGTAGTCTGTTACTATCCTGTCTCTGAGAACTACATTCTACCAGTAGTCTGTTACTATTCTACCAGTAGTCTGTTCTATCCTGTCTCTGAGAACTACATTCTACCAGTAGTCTGTTACTATCCTGTCTCTGTCTCTGAGAACTACATTCTACCAGTAGTCTGTTACTATCCTGTCTCTGAGAACTGAGAACTACATTCTACAGTCTGTTACTATCCTGTCTCTACCAGTAGTCTGTTACTATCCTGTCTCTGAGAACTACATTCTACCAGTAGTCTGTTACTATCCTGTCTCTGAGAACTACATTCTACCAGTAGTCTGTTACTATCCTGTCTCTGAGAACTACATTCTACCAGTAGTCTGTTACTATCCTGTCTCTGAGAACTACATTCTACCAGTAGTCTGTTACTATCCTGTCTCTGAGAACTACATTCTACCAGTAGTCTGTTACTATCCTGTCTCTGAGAACTACATTCTACCAGTAGTCTGTTACTATCCTGTCTCTGAGAACTACATTCTACCAGTAGTCTGTTACTATCCTGTCTCTGAGAACTACATTCTAACAGTAGTCTGTTACTATCCTGTCTCTGAGAACTACATTCTACCAGTAGTCTGTTACTATCCTGTCTCTGAGAACTACATTCTACCAGTAGTCTGTCTCTACTATTCTACCAGTAGTCTGTTCTATCCTGTCTCTGAGAACTACATTCTACCAGTAGTCTGTTACTATCCTGTCTCTGTCTCTGAGAACTACATTCTACCAGTAGTCTGTTACTATCCTGTCTCTGAGAACTACATTCTACCAGTAGTCTGTTACTATCCTGTCTCTGAGAACTACATTCTACCAGTAGTCTGTTACTATCCTGTCTCTGAGAACTACATTCTACCAGTAGTCTGTTACTATCCTGTCTCTGAGAACTACATTCTACCAGTAGTCTGTTACTATCCTGTCTCTGAGAACTACATTCTACCAGTAGTCTGTTACTATCCTGTCTCTGAGAACTACATTCTACCAGTAGTCTGTTACTATCCTGTCTCTGAGAACTACATTCTACCAGTAGTCTGTTACTATCCTGTCTCTGAGAACTACATTCTACCAGTAGTCTGTTACTATCCTGTCTCTGAGAACTACATTCTACCAGTAGTCTGTTACTATCCTGTCTCTGAGAACTACATTCTACCAGTAGTCTGTTACTATCCTGTCTCTGAGAACTACATTCTACCAGTAGTCTGTTACTATCCTGTCTCTGAGAACTACATTCTACCAGTAGTCTGTTACTATCCTGTCTCTGAGAACTACATTCTACCAGTAGTCTGTTACTATCCTGTCTCTGAGAACTACATTCTACCAGTAGTCTGTTACTATCCTGTCTCTGAGAACTACATTCTACCAGTAGTCTGTTACTATCCTGTCTCTGAGAACTACATTCTACCAGTAGTCTGTTACTATCCTGTCTCTGAGAACTACATTCTACCAGTAGTCTGTTACTATCCTGTCTCTGTCTCTGAGAACTACATTCTAACAGTAGTCTGTTACTATCCTGTCTCTGAGAACTACATTCTAACAGTAGTCTGTTACTATCCTGTCTCTGAGAACTACATTCTACCAGTAGTCTGTTACTATCCTGTCTCTGTCTCTGAGAACTACATTCTACCAGTAGTCTGTTACTATCCTGTCTCTGAGAACTACATTCTAACAGTAGTCTGTTACCGCATGTCTCTGAGAACTACATTCTAGAACAAATGTAAGCATTCTGGAAGGTACTAGACTACACAGTGCTGTTCTGTACTGTATGTTAGCCCCTGTCTCCTGCCAGAGAGGGCTGTGAGAGATACCCTGGTGAAGCCTGCTGGATAAAGGATTATTTTTTTCAGATAATGATATTTCTCTCTCAGCAGCCCCCAGATCACACAGTGGTCCATAGATGGAAGGAAAGCCCTGTATCTATCTAGCACTGAGCAGCCCCCAGATCACACAGTGGTCAATAGATGGAAGGAAAGCCCTGTATCTATCTAGCACTGAGCAGCCCCCAGATCACACAGTGGTCCATAGATGGAAGGAAAGCCCTGTATCTATCTAGCACTAAGCAGCCCCCAGATCACACAGTGGTCCATAGATGGAAGGAAAGCCCTGTATCTATCTAGCACTGAGCAGCCCCCAGATCACACAGTGGTCCATAGATGGAAGGAAAGCCCTGTATCTATCTAGCACTGAGCAGCCCCCAGATCACACAGTGGTCCATAGATGGAAGGAAAGCCCTGTATCTATCTAGCACTGAGCAGCCCCCAGATCACACAGTGGTCCATAGATAATATAGATCCTCTCTCTCTACCTCCATCCCTGTCTCTCTCTGGTCTGTTCCATCTCTCCATCCAGTCAGCCCTCTCTCTCTATCTCCATCCCTGTCCCCTGTCTCTCTCTGGTCTGTTCCATCTCTCCATCGTCAGCCCTCTCTCTCTACCTCCATCGCTGTCCCCTGTCTCTCTGGTCTGTTCCATCTCTCCATCCAGTCAGCCCTCTCTCTCTACCTCCATCGCTGTCCCCTGTCTCTCTGGTCTGTTCCATCTCTCCATCCAGTCAGCCCTCTCTCTCTATCTCCATCCCTGTCCCCTGTCTCTCTCTGGTCTGTTCCATCTCTCCATCCAGTCAGCCCTCTCTCTCTATCTCCATCCCTGTCCCCTGTCTCTCTCTGGTCTGTTCCATCTCTCCATCCAGTCAGCCCTCTCTCTCTATCTCCATCCCTGTCCCCTGTCTCTCTCTGGTCTGTTCCATCTCTCCATCCAGTCAGCCCTCTCTCTCTATCTCCATCCCTGTCCCCTGTCTCTCTCTGGTCTGTTCCATCTCTCCATCCAGTCAACCCTCTCTCTCTACCTCCATCCCTGTCTCTCTCTGGTCTGTTCCATCTCTCCATCCAGTCAGTCCTCTCTCTCTACCTCCATCCCTGTCTCTCTCTGGTACTACAGGAACACTCCTTTCTAGAGATAGATCAACACATATAACTACAGGAACACTCCAGTCTAGAGAAAGTAATGATACAATATTGAAACAGTTGAATAATAGTAAGAGACAGTAGAGACAGTAGAGATAGTAGAGACAGTAGAGATAGTAGAGACAGTAGAGACAGTAGAGATAGTAGAGATAGTAGAGATAGTAGAGACAGTAGAGATAGTAGAGACAGTAGAGACAGTAGAGATAGTAGAGATAGTAGAGACAGTACAGACAGTAGAGATAGTAGAGATAGTAGAGACAGTAGAGATAGTAGAGACAGTAGAGATAGTAGAGACAGTACAGACAGTAGAATAGTAGAGACAGTAGAGATAGTAGAGATAGTAGAGACATTAGAGACATTAGAGACATTAGAGACAGTAGAGACAGTAGATACAGTAGAGGTAGTAGAGACAGTAGAGATATGAGAGACAATAGAGACAGTAGAGATATTAGAGACAGTAGAGATAGTAGAGGTAGTAGAGACAGTAGAGACAGTAGAGACAGTAGAGATAGTAGAGACAGTAGAGATATGAGAGACAATAGAGACAGTAGAGATAGTAGAGACAGTAGAGACAGTAGAGATATGAGAGAGTAGAGATAGTAGAGACATGAGAGACATGAGAGACAGTAGAGATAGTAGAGACAGTAGAGACATTAGAGACAGTAGAGACAGTAGAGACATTAGAGACAGTAGAGACAGTAGCAGTAGTAGAGACAGTAGAGATAGTAGAGGTAGTAGAGACAGTAGAGATAGTAGAGACAGTAGAGATATGAGAGACAATAGAGACAGTAGAGACAGTAGAGATATGAGAGACAATAGAGACAGTAGAGATATTAGAGACAGTAGAGACAGTAGAGATAGTAGAGGTAGTAGAGACAGTAGAGACAGTAGAGATAGTAGAGACAGTAGAGATATGAGAGACAATAGAGACAGTAGAGATAGTAGAGATAGTAGAGACAGTAGAGATAGTAGAGACAGTTGCATTTGGGATGCATCCTCAATGTGGTGTTAACAGAGAGCTGTGATATTAATACCTCATTAGAGACCCCTTTACATGGGTCTCCCGAGTGGCGCAGTGGTCTAAGGCACTGCAACGCAGTGCTAGCTGTGCCACTAGAGAACCTGGTTTGAGTCCAGGCTCTGTAGCAGCCAGTCGTGACCAGGAGACCCATGGGGCGGCGCACAATTGGCCTCAGCGTCCGACACATTGGTGCGGCTGGCTTCCCGGGTTAAGTGTTGTGTCAAGAAGCAGTGCGGCTTGGTTGGGTTGTGCTTCAGAGGACGCTTGGCTCTCGACCTTCACCTCTCCCGAGTCCGTACGGGAGTTGCAGCGATGAGACAAGACTGTAACTACCAATTAGATACCACGAAACTGGGGAGAAAAAGGGAGAAAAAAAAAACAATATGTACAACAACAACAAAATTATTTCATTTTCACCTAGCCTGGAGCCGGTGAAAATATGTTATTGTGCCCTTGAGCAAGGCACTGAACCTCAACTGCTCCTGTAAGTCGCTCTGGATAGGAGCGTCTCCTAAATGACTAAAATGTATTTTTTTAATATTTATTTTTAAAACGTCACGCTGTGCAGTGAGCTTACGGTACTGTACGATCTAAAGAGATGTTACACATTCAACACACAACAGGGCAACAAGAAAGAGAAGCCACTTCCTCAAACCTTTGGTGAAGAGTATTAACGGCATGGGCAGGCTGGGCTGCAGTTGGACCTGATAATGACACTGCTTGTTGTATTCCAAGCAATAGACAAAATCCTCCAAGGCTATGCTCTCTCTCAGAGAGAGGGGGCGAGAGAGAGAGAGGGGGCGAGAGAGAGAGAGGGGGCGAGAGAGAGAGGGGGCGAGAGAGAGAGGGGGGGCGAGAGAGAGAGAGGGGGCGAGAGAGAGAGAGGGGGCGAGAGAGAGAGGGGGGCGAGAGAGAGAGGGGGCGAGAGAGAGAGAGGGGGCGAGAGAGAGAGGGGGCGAGAGAGAGAGAGGGGGCGAGAGAGAGAGAGGGGGCGAGAGAGAGAGAGGGGGCGAGAGAGAGAGGGGGGGCGAGAGAGAGAGAGGGGGCGAGAGAGAGAGAGGGGGCGAGAGAGAGAGGGGGCGAGAGAGAGAGAGGGGGCGAGAGAGAGAGAGAGGGGGCGAGAGAGAGAGGGGGGCGAGAGAGAGAGGGGGCGAGAGAGAGAGAGGGGGCGAGAGAGAGAGGGGGCGAGAGAGAGAGGGGGCGAGAGAGAGAGAGGGGGCGAGAGAGAGAGGGGGCGAGAGAGAGAGCGAGAGAAAGAGAACAAACTG
>NC_092169.1:59666375-59676375 GCF_045791955.1 Oncorhynchus clarkii lewisi
TATAATGTATTATGTGTTTCATTGTTGTTGTGATTGAGAGGTTTTCTCCATATAATCACTTCCACTGCTTTGGATCAGGATGAATTGGACGAAACTGTCAAGTGATTTTAAATGGGGAAACGTCGCTAGTCAGTTTCGGTGGAAGAGTCTGTGATTGGATGAAACGTGACGTAGGTCTTTGTTCTCACTTATTCAATCCTTCCTCTTCCAGGTCACAAGCAGCTGTACAATCTAAACACAATGATGGGTTATTGGTGCTGGGTTATGGGTTATTTGTACGACCCAATTGTTGGGTTGCAGGGTGTTGGGCCACTCAGTTGGGCTGTTTTCTTTTAAGAACTGCTGGGTTATTGGTTATTGGTGCTGGGTTATGGGTGCTGGGTTATTGGTGCTGGGTTATTGGTGCTGGGTTATGGGTGCTGGGTTATGGGTGCTGGGTTATGGGTACTGGGTTATGGGTGCTGGGTTATGGGTACTGGGTTATGGGTGCTGGGTTATGGGTACTGGGTTATGGGTGCTGGGTTATGGGTACTGGGTTATGGGTGCTGGGTTATGGGTACTGGGTTATGGGTGCTGGGTTATGGGTGCTGGGTTATGGGTGCTGGGTTATGGGTACTAGGTTATGGGTGCTGGGTTATGGGTGCTGGGTTATGGGTGCTGGGTTATGTGCGCTGGGTTATGTGCGCTGGGTTATGTGCGCTGGGTTATGTGTGCTGGGTTATGGGTGCTGTGCTAGAGGCATAGATTTGTAGGGGGGGGCGTGGCTTTCGGAATAGTTATTTACAGCCACCCGTGAGAGTAAACGCCATTCCTGTTAATCTGTTCTGTTGTATAGTTATCACATTAAGGTCAAACATTGACATTTTATGCAGATTTAATGACTCTTACAGAAGTGTATGAGTTCCCTAAAAGCCGATGTAAATGTTTGGTAACAACAAGGTGGTGTAAATGATATTATGATAATTAATCATTTTAATATAATAGAAGAGTGTGTAAAACAAAAACAAAAAAACATTTGAATTTGCAGTATATAATATTTAACATTGATGAACAGGAATTACATTTACTCTCACGGGTGGCCAATAATATCTAGCTGAAAGCCACGCCCCCAATAAGCCATTCGTCCTGAAAACAACCTAAGGATTGCATTAAAAAAAAACATGAAAGTTAATATAACCAGCTGATTGGTCGACACAGGATGAAAGTTAATATACCCAGCTGATTGGTCGACCCAGCATGAAAGTTAATATACCCAGCTGACTGGTCGACCCAGCATGAAAGTTAATATACCCAGCTGATAGGTCGACCCAGCATGAAAGTTAATATACCCAGCTGATGGTTAATTGGGTAATCCAACAACCTATCTTGTTTAGTTATTCACACAGCCTTACTGTCTGGGTCAAAATAACCCAGCCTGTGTTCTGTTCAGTATTGACCCAGTGTTGGGTTACTAAATAACCCAGCGTGTGTTCTGTCCAGTATTGACCCAGTGTTGGGTTACTAAATAACCCAGGGTGTGTTCTGTCCAGTATTGACCCAGTGTTGGGTTACTAAATAACCCAGCGTGTGTTCTGTCCAGTATTGACCCAGTACTGGGTTACTAAATAACCCAGCGTGTGTTCTGTCCAGTATTGACCCAGTGTTGGGTTACTAAATAACCCAGCGTGTGTTCTGTCCAGTATTGACCCAGTGTTGGGTTACTAAATAACCCAGCGTGTGTTCTGTCCAGTATTGACCCAGTGTTGGGTTACTAAATAACCCAGCGATGGGTTACTAAATAACCCAGCGTGTGTTCTGTCCAGTATTGACCCAGTGTTGGGTTACTAAATAACCCAGCGTGTGTTCTGTCCAGTATTGTCCCAGTACTGGGTTACTAAATAACCCAGCGTGTGTTCTGTCCAGTATTGACCCAGTGTTGGGTTACTAAATAACCCAGCGATGGGTTACTAAATAACCCAGCGTGTGTTCTGTCCAGTATTGACCCAGTGTTGGGTTACTAAATAACCCAGCGTGTGTTCTGTCCAGTATTGACCCAGTGTTGGGTTACTAAATAACCCAGTGTTGGGTTACTAAATAACCCAGTGTGTGTTCTGTCCAGTATTGACCCAGTGTTGGGTTACTAAATAACCCAGGGTGTGTTCTGTCCAGTATTGACCCAGTGTTGGGTTACTAAATAACCCAGCGTGTGTTCTGTCCAGTATTGACCCAGTACTGGGTTACTAAATAACCCAGCGTGTGTTCTGTCCAGTATTGACCCAGTGTTGGGTTACTAAATAACCCAGCGTGTGTTCTGTCCAGTATTGACCCAGTGTTGGGTTACTAAATAACCCAGCGTGTGTTCTGTCCAGTATTGACCCAGTGTTGGGTTACTAAATAACCCAGCGATGGGTTACTAAATAACCCAGCGTGTGTTCTGTCCAGTATTGACCCAGTGTTGGGTTACTAAATAACCCAGCGTGTGTTCTGTCCAGTATTGTCCCAGTACTGGGTTACTAAATAACCCAGCGTGTGTTCTGTCCAGTATTGACCCAGTGTTGGGTTACTAAATAACCCAGCGATGGGTTACTAAATAACCCAGCGTGTGTTCTGTCCAGTATTGACCCAGTGTTGGGTTACTAAATAACCCAGCGTGTGTTCTGTCCAGTATTGACCCAGTGTTGGGTTACTAAATAACCCAGTGTTGGGTTACTAAATAACCCAGTGTGTGTTCTGTCCAGTATTGACCCAGTGTTGGGTTACTAAATAACCCAGCGTGTGTTCTGTCCAGTATTGACCCAGTGTTGGGTTACTAAATAACCCAGCGATGGGTTACTAAATAACCCAGCGTGTGTTCTGTCCAGTATTGACCCAGTGTTGGGTTACTAAATAACCAGCGTGTGTTCTGTCCAGTATTGACCCAGTGTTGGGTTACTAAATAACCCAGGGTGTGTTCTGTCCAGTATTGACCCAGCGATGGGTTACTAAATAACCCAGGGTGTGTTCTGTCCAGTATTGACCCAGCGATGGGTTACTAAATAACCCAGGGTGTGTTCTGTCCAGTATTGACCCAGTCCTGGGTTACTAAATAACCCAGCGTGTGTTCTGTCCAGTATTGACCCAGTCCTGGGTTACTAAATAACCCAGGGTGTGTTCTGTCCAGTATTGACCCAGTGTTGGGTTACTAAATAACCCAGCGTGTGTTCTGTCCAGTATTGACCCAGTGTTGGGTTACTAAATAACCCAGCGATGGGTTACTAAATAACCCAGCGTGTGTTCTGTCCAGTATTGACCCAGTCCTGGGTTACTAAATAACCCAGCGTGTGTTCTGTCCAGTATTGACCCAGTCCTGGGTTACTAAATAACCCAGGGTGTGTTCTGTCCAGTATTGACCCAGTGTTGGGTTACTAAATAACCCAGCGTGTGTTCTGTCCAGTATTGACCCAGTGTTGGGTTACTAAATAACCCAGCGTGTGTTCTGTCCAGTATTGACCCAGTGTTGGGTTACTAAATAACCCAGCGTGTGTTCTGTCCAGTATTGTCCCAGTACTGGTTTACTAAATAACCCAGCGTGTGTTCTGTCCAGTATTGACCCAGTGTTGGGTTACTAAATAACCCAGCGTGTGTTCTGTCCAGTATTGACCAAGTGTTGGGTTACTAAATAACCCAGCGTGTGTTCTGTCCAGTATTGACCCAGTGTTGGGTTACTAAATAACCCAGCGTGTGTTCTGTCCATCCAATATTGACCCATTGTTGGGTTACTAAATAACCCAGCGATGGGTTACTAAATAACCCAGCGTGTGTTCTGTCCAGTATTGACCCAGTGTTGGGTTACTAAATAACCCAGCGTGTGTTCTGTCCAGTATTGACCCAGCGATGGGTTACTAAATAACCCAGCGTGTGTTCTGTCCAGTATTGACCCAGTGTTGGGTTACTAAATAACCCAGCGTGTGTTCTGCCCAGTATTGACCCAGCGTTGGGTTACTAAATAACCCAGCGTGTGTTCTGTCCAGTATTGACCCAGTACTGGGTTACTAAATAACCCAGCGTGTGTTCTGTCCAGTATTGACCCAGTGTTGGGTTACTAAATAACCCAGCGTGTGTTCTGTCCAGTATTGACCCAGTGTTGGGTTACTAAATAACCCAGCATGTGTTCTGTCCAGTATTGACCCAGTGTTGGGTTACTAAATAACCCAGCGTGTGTTCTGTCCAGTATTGACCCAGTGTTGGGTTACTAAATAACCCAGTACTGGGTTACTAAATAACCCAGCGTGTGTTCTGTCCAGTATTGACCCAGTGTTGGGTTACTAAATAACCCAGCGTGTGTTCTGTCCAGTATTGACCCAGTGTTGGGTTACTAAATAACCCAGCCTGTGTTCTGTCCAGTATTGACCCAGTGTTGGGTTACTAAATAACCCAGGGTGTGTTCTGTCCAGTATTGACCCAGCGATGGGTTACTAAATAACCCAGGGTGTGTTCTGTCCAGTATTGACCCAGTCCTGGGTTACTAAATAACCCAGCGTGTGTTCTGTCCAGTATTGACCCAGTCCTGGGTTACTAAATAACCCAGGGTGTGTTCTGTCCAGTATTGACCCAGTGTTGGGTTACTAAATAACCCAGCGTGTGTTCTGTCCAGTATTGACCCAGTGTTGGGTTACTAAATAACCCAGCGATGGGTTACTAAATAACCCAGCGTGTGTTCTGTCCAGTATTGACCCAGTCCTGGGTTACTAAATAACCCAGCGTGTGTTCTGTCCAGTATTGACCCAGTCCTGGGTTACTAAATAACCCAGGGTGTGTTCTGTCCAGTATTGACCCAGTGTTGGGTTACTAAATAACCCAGCGTGTGTTCTGTCCAGTATTGACCCAGTGTTGGGTTACTAAATAACCCAGCGTGTGTTCTGTCCAGTATTGACCCAGTGTTGGGTTACTAAATAACCCAGCGTGTGTTCTGTCCAGTATTGTCCCAGTACTGGTTTACTAAATAACCCAGCGTGTGTTCTGTCCAGTATTGACCCAGTGTTGGGTTACTAAATAACCCAGCGTGTGTTCTGTCCAGTATTGACCAAGTGTTGGGTTACTAAATAACCCAGCGTGTGTTCTGTCCAGTATTGACCCAGTGTTGGGTTACTAAATAACCCAGCGTGTGTTCTGTCCATCCAATATTGACCCATTGTTGGGTTACTAAATAACCCAGCGATGGGTTACTAAATAACCCAGCGTGTGTTCTGTCCAGTATTGACCCAGTGTTGGGTTACTAAATAACCCAGCGTGTGTTCTGTCCAGTATTGACCCAGCGATGGGTTACTAAATAACCCAGCGTGTGTTCTGTCCAGTATTGACCCAGTGTTGGGTTACTAAATAACCCAGCGTGTGTTCTGTCCAGTATTGACCCAGTGTTGGGTTACTAAATAACCCAGCGTGTGTTCTGCCCAGTATTGACCCAGCGTTGGGTTACTAAATAACCCAGCGTGTGTTCTGTCCAGTATTGACCCAGTACTGGGTTACTAAATAACCCAGCGTGTGTTCTGTCCAGTATTGACCCAGTGTTGGGTTACTAAATAACCCAGCGTGTGTTCTGTCCAGTATTGACCCAGTGTTGGGTTACTAAATAACCCAGCATGTGTTCTGTCCAGTATTGACCCAGTGTTGGGTTACTAAATAACCCAGCGTGTGTTCTGTCCAGTATTGACCCAGTGTTGGGTTACTAAATAACCCAGTACTGGGTTACTAAATAACCCAGCGTGTGTTCTGTCCAGTATTGACCCAGTGTTGGGTTACTAAATAACCCAGCGTGTGTTCTGTCCAGTATTGACCCAGTGTTGGGTTACTAAATAACCCAGCCTGTGTTCTGTCCAGTATTGACCCAGTGTTGGGTTACTAAATAACCCAGCGTGTGTTCTGTCCAGTATTGACCCAGTGTTGGGTTACTAAATAACCCAGGGTGTGTTCTGTCCAGTATTGACCCAGTCCTGGGTTACTAAATAACCCAGCGTGTGTTCTGTCCAGTATTGACCCAGTGTTGGGTTACTAAATAACCCAGCGTGTGTTCTGTCCAGTATTGACCCAGTGTTGGGTTACTAAATAACCCAGGGTGTGTTCTGTCCAGTATTGACCCAGTGTTGGGTTACTAAATAACCCAGCGTGTGTTCTGTCCAGTATTGACCCAGTGTTGGGTTACTAAATAACCCAGGGTGTGTTCTGTCCAGTATTGACCCAGTACTGGGTTACTAAATAACCCAGCGTGTGTTCTGTCCAGTATTGACCCAGTGTTGGGTTACTAAATAACCCAGCGTGTGTTCTGTCCAGTATTGATCCAGTGTTGGGTTACTAAATAACCCAGCGTGTGTTCTGTCCAGTATTGTCCCAGTGTTGGGTTACTAAATAACCCAGCGTGTGTTCTGTCCAGTATTGTCCCAGTGTTGGGTTACTAAATAACCCAAATTGGGTTGTTTTTAATCCAGCATTTTTTACATTGTGGATGAATCAGCTAGACACTGCAGTATAAAGTCATTTTTAATAGGAAACAGGAAGTTCTAGTTCTAGGAAGTCCACTTCCTTTTTCTCTGTCACTCATCCCTCTTCTTCTTCTTCTTCCTCTTTCCAGGGCTCCAGTAGTGGTTGAGGAGGTTGTCTGTCTGCACGCAGCATCCCACCCCCAGCATGGATGATCCTCCTGGGCCACAACCATCATACTCCTCCTACCATCTCACTGGCTCCTCCTCCCATCTCACTGGCTCCTCCTACCATCTCACTGGCTCCTCCTCACATCTCACTGGCACCACCACCACCTCTCCTTCTCCTCCACCACCACCACCTCTCCTTCTCCTCCACCACCAAGTCTCTGAGGCTGAGCAAACCTAGCAGGGCCTCCACCACCCCACCAACACCCCACCACCTAGACCCCACCACCCAGACCCAACCACCCCACCATCACCCCACCACCCTGCCAACACAGTGGGTCTTCAGACCTAGCCAGCCCACCATCACCCCACCACCACAGTGGGTCCTCAGACCCAACCACCCTGCCACCACAGTGGGTCCTCAGACCTAGCCACCCCACCATCACCCCACCACCCAGACCCCAACCACCCTGCCACCACAGTGGGTCCTCAGACCTAGCCAGCCCACTATCACCCCACCCCACCACCCAGACCCAACCACCCTGCCACCACAGTGGGTCCTCAGACCTAGCCAGCCCACCATCACCCCACCCCATCACCCAGACCCAACCACCCTGCCACCACAGTGGGTCCTCAGACCTAGCCAGCCCACCATCACCCCACCTCTCTGTCACCATGACACACATGGACTACGAATACACCCTGTTGGGTTCCTCGATGGAGGACTACAGGAAGAGACCTCTGAAACCACAGGTGGACGACAGCCCCATGAGCCTGTTCGCCGTGCTGGAGGTAAAACGTGACCCTCTCCATCTCCACGGACCCTGGCACCGGTGCACCCTGGGATGTGGTACGAGCACCCTGACCTGCTTTAGGAAGGTTAAACTGTACAGCTTCCTGTTCGGCCTCACCGTCATGTTCCTCATCGTGGCATCCTATATCCTCACTGGGGACAAGAAGGGCCTCCTCTTGACCCCGTCCCCGTATCACTTCTCTACGGTGCCGAACTCGGGGTCCGGGACTGGGCCCTACCCTTTTAATGTGTCTTCTGCCAAGGACTATGCTACCGTTAAACTGGTGGTGAAGAACATAGCGTCCAAGGTGGAGTTCAGTACTACCAGACAGCTGCCAGAACGCGAGGCGCTATTACACAGTGAGCCACATGTAAGTTCTGCACTGGAGTGTGTGGGTGTGTGTGTGTGTCTCTGTGTGTGTGTGTTTGTGTGTGTCTATGTGTGTGTGTGTGTGTGTGTGTGTGTGTCTGTGTCTCTCTGTGTGTGTGTGTCTGTGTGTCTCTCTGTGTCTCTGTGTGTGTGTGTGTCTGTGTGTCTCTCTGTGTCTCTCTGTGTGTATCTGTGTCTCTGTGTGTGTGTGTCTGTGTCTCTCTGTGTCTCTCTGTGTGTGTGTCTTTCTGTGTCTCTCTCTATGTGTGTGTGTGTGTCTGATCTTGCATTATATTGATCTGTATCTTTAATTAAAAGTCTCAACAAAATAGAATTGTCGTAGATTGTTTGGAAAGTTTAATTATATTTACATTCACATCAGGTTCAATTAGAAATAACTTTCATAACATTCCCATATTCTAGTTTTCCCAATTCTTTAGCCCGAAATAACAATTGGCAACCCATCCTTGTGAATCCAAACAAATAACTTGGTACCAGAACGACATAAGATAATTCCAATGGAAGTCAGGCAGGAACAGGAAGGGCTGAACTCTGATGTTACACAGGTACTTAATAAGTGGGAGGAGGGGTTTGCTAGTTTGTTCTCGGGTAAGGAAAATGTGGCGTATCTTGGGGAATAATCGTATGAAGACACATGTTCCCTGACAACTAAACAGGAAAACAACATGTCAAAACACTCTCGTTTAATTTGGATGTCAGACACTTAACCTGTAGAATGGTATAATTATATAGTCAACTAATGATCAACCTGACAACCAGACAGATAACGACTTGGTGGAGAAGATGGAGTCTAATGATCAACCTGACAATCAGACAGATAACGACTTGGTGGAGAAGATGGAGACTAATGATCAACCTGACAACCAGACAGATAATGACTTGGTGTAGATGATGGAGTCTAATGATCAACCAGACAGATAACGACTTGGTGGAGAAGATGGAGTCTAATGATCAACCTGACAACCAGACAGATAATGACTTGATGGAGACTAATGATCAACCTGACAACCAGACAGATAATGACTTGGTGTAGAAGATGGAGACTAATGATCAACCTGACAACCAGACAGATAATGACTTGGTGGAGAAGATGGAGACTAATGATCAACCTGACAACCAGACAGATAATGACTTGGTGTAGATGGTGGAGACTAATGATCAACCTGACAACCAGACAGATAATGACTTGGTGTAGAAGATGGAGTCTAATGATCAACCTGACAACCAGACAGATTATGACTTGGTGTAGATGATGGAAACTAATGATCAACCTGACAACCAGACAGATAATGACTTGGTGTAGAAGATGGAGTCTAATGATCAACCTGACAACCAGACAGATTATGACTTGGTGTAGATGATGGAAACTAATGATCAACCTGACAACCAGACAGATAATGACTTGGTGTAGATGATGGAAACTAATGATCAACCTGACAACCAGACAGATAATGACTTGGTGTAGAAGATGGAGACTAATGATCAACCTGACAACCAGACAGATAATGACTTGGTGGAGAAGATGGAGACTAATGATCAACCTGACAACCAGACAGATAATGACTTGGTGTAGATGGTGGAGACTAATGATCAACCTGACAACCAGACAGATAATGACTTGGTGTAGAAGATGGAGTCTAATGATCAACCTGACAACCAGACAGATTATGACTTGGTGTAGATGATGGAAACTAATGATCAACCTGACAACCAGACAGATAATGACTTGGTGTAGATGATGGAAACTAATGATCAACCTGACAATCAGAGAGATAACGACTTGGTGGAGAAGATGGAGACTAATGATCAACCTGACAACCAGACAGATAACGACTTGGTGGAGAAGATGGAGACTAATGATCAACCTGACAACCAGACAGATAACGACTAGGTGGAGAAGATGGAGTCTAATAATCAACCTGACAATCAGACAGATAATGACTTGATGGAGACTAATGATCAACCTGACAACCAGACAGATAATGACTTGGTGGAGAAGATGGAGACTAATGATCAACCTGACAACCAGACAGATAATGACTTGGTGGAGAATATGGAGTCTAATGATCAACCTGACAACCAGACAGATAATGACTTGGTGTAGATGATGGAGACTAATGATCAACCTGACAATCAGACAGATAATGACTTGGTGGAGAAGATGGAGTCTAATGATCAACCTGACAATCAGACAGATAATGACTTGGTGGAGAAGAT
>NC_092169.1:59683875-59698875 GCF_045791955.1 Oncorhynchus clarkii lewisi
ATTTGACAGGGTATTTGACAGGGCATTTTACAGGGTATTTGATAGGGTATTTGACAGGGTATTTTACAGGGTATTTTACAGGGTATTTGACAGGGTATTTGACAGGGTATTTTACAGGGTATTTGACAAGGTATTTGACAGGGTATTTGACAGGTTATTTGACAGGGTATTTGACAGGGTATTTGACAGGGTATTTTACAGGGTATTTTACATAGTATTTGACAGGGTATTTTACAGGGTATTTTACATAGTATTTGACAGGGTATTTGACAGGGTATTTTACAGGGTATTTTACAGGGTATTTGACAGGGTATTTTACAGGGTATTTTACAGGGTATTTTACATGGTATTTGACAGGGTATTTGACAGGGTATTTGACAGGGTATTTGACAGGGTATTTGACACGGTATTTGACAGGGTAGTTGACAGGTTATTTTACAGGGTATTTTACAGGGTATTTGACAGGGTATTTGACAGGATATTTGACAGGGTATTTGACAGGGTATTTGACAGGGTATTTTACAGGGTATTTGACAGGGTATTTGACAGGGTATTTGACAGGGTATTTGACAGGGTATTTGACAGGGTATTTGACAGGGTGTTTTACAGGGTATTTTACATGGTATTTGACAGGGTATTTGACAGGATATTTTACAGGGTATTTGACAGGGTATTCTACAGGGTATTTTACAGGGTATTTTACAGGGTATTTGACAGGGTATTTTACAGGGTCTTTGACAGGGTATTTGACAGGGTGTTTTACAGGGTATTTTACAGGGTATTTGACAGGGTATTTGACAGGATATTTGACAGGGTATTTTACATGTATTTTACGTGGTATTTGACAGGGTATTTGACAGGGTATTTTACAGGGCATTTTACTGGGTATTTCACAGGATATTTTACAGGGTATTTTACAGGGTATTTTACAGGGTATTTGACAGGGTATTCTACAGGGTATTTGACAGGGTCTTTGACAGGGTCTTTGACAGGGTATTTTACAGGGTGTTTTACAGGGTATTTGACAGGGTATTTGACAGGGTATTTTACAGGGTATTTTACAGGGTATTTGACAGGGTATTTGACAGGGTATTTGACAGGGTATTTGACAGGGTATTTGACAGGGTATTTTACATAGTATTTGACAGGGTATTTTACAGGGTATTTTACAGGGTATTTGACAGGGTATTTGACAGGGTATTTTACAGGGTATTTGACAGGGTATTTGACAGGGTATTTTACAGGGTATTTTACAGGGTATTTTACAGGGTATTTTACAGGGTATTTTACAGGGTATTTTACAGGGTATTTGACAGGGTATTTGACAGGGTATTCTACAGGGTATTTGACAGGGTCTTTGACAGGGTCTTTGACAGGGTGTTTTACAGGGTATTTTACAGGGTATTTGACAGGGTATTTGACAGGGTATTTTACATGTATTTTACGTGGTATTTGACAGGGTATTTGACAGGGTATTTGACAGGGTATTTTACAGGGTATTTTACAGGGTATTTGACAGGGTATTTGACATGGTATTTTACAGGGTATTTTACATAGTATTTGACAGGGTATTTGACAGGGTATTTTACAGGGTATTTTACAGGGTATTTTACATAGTATTTGACAGGGTATTTGACAGGGTATTTGACAGGGTATTCTACAGGGTATTTGACAGGGTCTTTGACAGGGTATTTGACAGGGTATTTTACAGGGTATTTTACAGGGTATTTGACAGGGTATTTGACAGGGTATTTTACAGGGTATTTGACAGGGTATTTGACAGGGTATTTGACAGGGTATTTGACAGGGTATTTTACATGTATTTTACGTGGTATTTGACAGGGTATTTGACAGGGTATTTTACAGGGTATTTTACTGGGTATTTCACAGGATATTTTACAGGGTATTTTACAGGGTATTTTACAGGGTCTTTGACAGGGTATTTGACAGGGTGTTTTACAGGGTATTTTACAGGGTATTTGACAGGGTATTTGACAGGGTATTTTACATGTATTTTACGTGGTATTTGACAGGGTATTTGACAGGGTATTTTACAGGGTATTTTACTGGGTATTTCACAGGATATTTTACAGGGTATTTTACAGGGTATTTTACAGGGTATTTGACAGGGTATTCTACAGGGTATTTGACAGGGTCTTTGACAGGGTCTTTGACAGGGTATTTTACAGGGTATTTTACATGGTATTTGACAGGGTATTTGACAGGGTGTTTTACAGGGTATTTGACAGGGTATTTGACAGGGTATTTGACAGGGTATTTGACAGGGTATTTGCCAGGTATTTTACAGGGTATTTTACAGGGTATTTGACAGGGTATTTGACAGGGTATTTTACAGGGTATTTTACATAGTATTTGACAGGGTATTTGACAGGGTATTTTACAGGGTATTTGACAGGGTATTTGACAGTGTATTTGACAGGGTATTTGACAGGGTATTTTACATAGTATTTGACAGGGTATTTTACAGGGTATTTGACAGGGTCTTTGACAGGGTATTTTACAGGGTATTTGACAGGGTATTTTACAGGGTATTTGACAGGATATTTGACAGGGTATTTGACAGGGTATTTTACATGGTATTTGACAGGGTATTTTACAGGGTATTTTACAGGGTATTTGACAGGGTATTTGACAGGGTATTTGACAGGGTATTTGACAGGGTATTTGACAGGGTATTTTACAGGGTGTTT
This sequence comes from Oncorhynchus clarkii lewisi, assembly GCF_045791955.1. NCBI lineage: Eukaryota > Metazoa > Chordata > Actinopteri > Salmoniformes > Salmonidae > Oncorhynchus > Oncorhynchus clarkii. The sequence goes on from NC_092169.1 coordinate 59,686,587, forward strand.
TACAGGGTATTTGACAGGGTATTTTACATGGTATTTTACAGGGTATTTTACAGGGTATTTTACAGGGTATTTTACAGGGTATTTGACAGGGTATTTGACAGGGTATTTGACAGGGTATTTTACAGGGTATTTGACAGGGTATTTTACAGGGTGTTTGACAGGGTATTTTACAGGGTATTTTACAGGGTATTTTACAGGGTATTTTACAGGGTATTTGACAGGGTATTTTACATGGTATTTGACAGGGTATTTGACAGGGTATTTTACAAAGTATTTTACAGGGTATTTTACAGGGTATTTGACAGGGTATTTTACAGGGTATTTTACAAAGTATTTGACAGGGTATTTTACAAAGTATTTGACAGGGTATTTTACATGGTATTTGACAGGGTATTTGACAGGGTATTTGACAGGGTATTTTACAGGGTATTTGACAGGGAATTTGACAGGGTATTTTACAGGGTATTTTACATGGTATTTTACAGGGTATTTTACAGGGTATTTTACATGGTATTTGACAGGGTATTTGACAGGGTATTTGACAGGGTATTTGACAGGGTATTTTACAAAGTATTTTACAGGGTATTTTACAGGGTATTTGACATGGTATTTTACAGGGTATTTTACAAAGTATTTGACAGGGTATTTTACATGGTATTTTACAGGGTATTTTACAGGGGATTTGACAGGGTATTTTACATAGTATTTGACAGGGTATTTTACAGGGTATTTGACAGGGTATTTTACAGGGTATTTGACAGGGTATTTTACAAAGTATTTTACAGGGTATTTTACAGGGTATTTGACAGGGTATTTTACAGGGTATTTTACAAAGTATTTGACAGGGTATTTTACAAAGTATTTGACAGGGTATTTTACAGGGTATTTGACAGGGTATTTGACAGGGTATTTTACAGGGTATTTGACAGGGTATTTGATGACATCACAATACCCCATAATGACATCACAATACCCCATAATGACAACACAATACCCCATAATGACATCACAACACCCCATAATAACATCAGAATACCCCATAATGACATCAGAATACCCCATAATGACATCACAATACCCCATAATGACATCAGAATACCCCATAATAACATCACAATACCCCATAATGACATCAGAATACCCCATAATGACATCACAATACACCATAATGACATCACAATACCCCATATTATCAAAGCAAAAACAGGTTTTTAGACATTTTTGCAAAGTTATAAAAAATAATAAAGTTAAATATCACATTTGCATAAGTATTCAGACCCTTTACTCAGTACTTTGTTGAAGCACCTTTGGCAGCTATTACAGCCTTGAGTCTTCTTGGGTAGGACGCTACAAGCTTGGCAAGCTTGGCACACCTGTATTTGGGGAGTTTCTACCATTCTTCTCTGCAGATCCTCTCAAGCTCTGTCAGGTTGGATGGGGAGTGTTGCTGCACAGCTATTTTCAGGTCTCTCCAGAGATGTTCGATCGGGTTCAAGTCCGGGCTCTGGCTGGGCCACTCGAGGACATTCAGAGACTTGTCCCGAAGCCACTCCTGCATTGTCTTGGCTGTGTGTTTAGGGTCGTTGTCCTGTTGGAAGGCGAACCTTCACCCCAGTCTGAGGTCCTGAGTGCTCTGGAGCAGGTTTTCATCAAGGATCTTTCTGTACTTTGCTCCGTTTATCTTTCCCTCGATCCTGACTAGTCTCCTTATGTAAATAAGGTATTTAGCTTTTTTTTCATAAATTTGCAAACATTTCTAAAAAACAGTTTTTGCTTAGTCACTGTGGGATATGGTGTGTAGATTAATGAGGACAACAATTTAATTTTTTTACACTTAAACATGTAGTAATTATGGCCGAAATGTCACACCCTAGCGTTCTATGTTCTTTTTTTTCTTTTTTTTTGGCCGGGTATGGTTCCCAATCAGGGACATCGTTGTCTCTGACTGGGAACCATACTTAGGTAGCTTTTTCCCACAGGGTTTTTGTGGGTAGTTGTTTTCTGTTTTCTGTGTCTTTCTGCACCTGACAGGACTGGCTCTTCGTTCGTTCTCTTTTCAGTTAAAAACAAAGTATAAACAGGTACCACGCTGCACCTTGGTCCTTCCAACAGCCGAATACCGACCGGGGGGCCCTGACCTCCAGGGGCCCTGACCTCCAGGGGCCTGACTTCCAGGGGCCTGACTTCCAGGGGCCCTGATCTCCAGGGGCCCTGGCCTCCAGTAGAATTGCAGGATATTTGCTTTAAAACGTAAAGGTTTCTTTCCACCATCAAGAGGGGGGCCATTAAAATGTTTTGCTGTGAGATGGGGGGCCCCCCCAAACAAACATTTTCTTAGGGCCCCCAAAAGGCTAGAGCCGACCCTGACCTTACGTTGGGGATGTGGCCAAAGCCACTACAAACTGACAGAGCCATTAGTCCTTGAAGCTCTATTGCAGTGTGCCGTGCAGGTGTGTGTGTGTTGCTCTGGATAAGAGTATCTGCTGGGGGGCGTGGGTGTATGGGTGTGTATGTGCCGTGCAGGTGTGTGTGTGTGTGTGGAGTATAAATTAACCAACGGTTCCCTGTTTCCTGTTGTGATGGTATTGCACCATTAGATATCCTGTCAAATGCTACAGTACAAATCCAACTGTGTGTGTGTGTGTGTGTGTGTGTGTGTGTGTGTGTGTGTGTGCGTGTGTGTGTGTGTGTGTGTGTGTATATATATATATGTAGAGGTGGAAGTTATGAACACACACAGATTTAATAACCTGTTATCCCCATCCGGGGACGTTGAGGAATGTGTTGAGTTCATCACTCTGTGTAATACTCTGTCATGTGCTGTTCTTGCCATGTGCCTCCGTAAGGCTAGCAGCCGCCACAGATGGGACTATATGGGAAGTTGTAGGTGTCACGTATTCACAAGGTAGGTGGAATCAAGCGCAGAGAGCAGGTGCAGTGAGTCGATAGTTTTTATTCTCCGGAACAAACACTGAAAACCCGAAAACACGGGTGAAATAATCCAACACAGGATTAAGAGATATCGGAGCAAAATAGCACAATACGTAATAACTAAAATACATGAAACCAAAACAATCCCGCACGAAACAAGGGCGGGACAACCTACTATAAATAAGGACGTCAATAAACTAAAATACACACAGGTGAAACTAATAAGACAAAACCAACAGACAAACGAAAAAGGGATCGATGGTGGCTAGTAGGACGGTGACGACGACCGCCGAGCACCGCTCGAACAGGCAGGGGAGCCAAACTCGGCGGAAGTCGTGACAGTACCCCCCCCCTGACGCGCGGCCCCCGCAGCGCGCCGCCACCGTCCTCGAGGACGACCCGGAGGACGAGGTGCTGGGCGATCCGGGTGGAGGCGGTGGAAATCACTCAGGAGAGAAGGGTCCAAAATGTCCCTCACCGGAACCCAGCATCTCTCCTCCGGACCGTACCCCTCCCAGTCCACGAGGTACTGTAGGCCCCCCACCCGGCGTCTCGAATCCAGAATGCCCCGAACTGTGTACGCCGGGGACCCCTCGATGTCCAGGGGGGGCGGAGGGACCTCAGGCACCTCACCTTCTTGCAGGGGACCAGCCACCACCGGCCTGAGGAGAGACACATGAAACGAGGGGTTAATACGGTAATACCTAGGAAGTTGTAACCTGTAACACACCTCGTTTATTCTCCTCAGGACTTTAAACGGCCCCACACACTGCGGCCCCAGCTTCCGACAGGGCAGGCGGAGGGACAGGTTCCGGGTCGAGAGCCAGACCCTGTCCCCCGGTGTAAACACGGGGGCCTCACTGCGGTGTTGGTCAGCGCTCCTCTTCTGCCGTTCGCCCGCTAACCGTAGTGAGTCCTGAACGGCTTTCCATGTGTCCTTGGAGCGCTGTACCCATTCCTCCACCGCAGGGGCCTCGGTCTGGCTCTGATGCCATGGAGCCAGGACCGGCTGGTAACCTAGCACACACTCAAAAGGAGACAAGTTAGTTGAGGAGTGGCGTAGGGAGTTCTGAGCTAGTTCAGCCCAGGGAACATACCTTGCCCACTCACCAGGCCGGTCCCGGCAATAGGACCGCAGAAACCTGCCCACCTCTTGATTTACGCGCTCCACCTGCCCATTACTCTCGGGGTGAAAACCTGAGGTTAAGCTGACCGAGACCCCCAGTCTCTCCATAAACGCCCTCCATACTCTGGACGTGAATTGGGGACCCCGATCAGAAACGATGTCCTCAGGCACCCCATAGTGCCGGAAGACATGGGTAAACAAGGCCTCAGCAGTCTGCAGGGCCGTAGGGAGACCGGGCAACGGGATGAGACGACAGGACTTAGAAAACCGATCCACAACGACCAGGATTGTAGTACTTCCCTGGGACGGGGGAAGGTCGGTAAGAAAGTCCACCGATAAGTGTGTCCACGGCCGTTGTGGAACGGGGAGGGGTTGTAATTTCCCTCTAGGCAAGTGCCGAGGAGCCTTACTCTGAGCACACACGGAGCAGGAGGAGACATAAAATCTCACGTCTTTAGCTAGCGTGGGCCACCAGTATCTCCCTCTCAGACTCCGCACTGTCCTCTCGATGCCCGGATGACCCGAGGAGGGGAGAGTATGAGCCCACCGAATCAGCTTGTCCCGGACCCCCCTCGGTACGTACTGGGTTCCTACCGGACAGTTGGGGGGGGCCGGCTCTGACCGTGAGGCCTCCTCTATCTCTGCGTCCACCTCCCATACCACCGGTGCCACGAGACATGACGGTGAAATGATGGGAGTTAGCTCAACGGGCCGCTCCTCGGTATCATAGAGGCGGGACAGCGCGTCGGCCTTGGTGTTTTTGGAGCCGGGCCGGTATGAGAGGGTAAACCGGAATCTGGTAAAAAACATGGCCCATCTAGCCTGACGTGGATTCATTCTCTTCGCTGCCCGGATATACTCGAGATTACGATGGTCAGTCCAGATGAGAAAGGGGTGTTTAGCCCCCTCAAGCCAATGTCTCCACACCTTCAGAGCCTTGACTACAGCTAACAACTCCCGGTCCCCCACATCATAGTTTCGCTCCGCTGGGCTGAGCTTGCTCGAAAAAAAAGCACAAGGGCGAAGTTTGGGTGGCACGCCCGAGCGTTGGGACAGCACGGCTCCGACCCCAGCCTCGGACGCATCCACCTCCACTATGAACGCTAAAGAGGGGTCCGGATGCGCCAACACGGGTGCATTGGTGAACAGCTCCTTCAAACGAGTGAATGCTCTGCCCGCCTCTGCTGACCAGCGCAAGCGCACCGGTCCTCCCTTCAGCAGCGAGGTGATGGGAGCAGCTACCTGACCAAAACCCCGGATGAACCTCCGGTAGTAATTGGCAAACCCTAAAAACCGCTGCACCTCTTTCACCGTGGTCGGAGTCGGCCAATTACGCACGGCGGTAACGCGGTTATCCTCCATCACCACCCCAGAGGTGGAAATACGATATCCCAGGAAGGAAACGGACTGTTTGAAAAACTCACATTTCTCCGCCTTGCAATACAGATCATGCTCCAGCAGTCGCCCAAGTACCTTACGCACCAGAGACACATGCGCCGCGCGTGTGGCAGAATAGATCAAGATGTCATCGATGTACACTACCACTCCCTGCCCGAGCAGGTCTCGGAGAATCTCGTCTACGAAGGATTGGAAAACGGCTGGAGCATTCTTCAACCCGTATGGCATGACGCGGTACTCATAATGACCAGATGTAGTACTGAATGCAGTTTTCCACTCATCCCCTCCCCTGATACGCACCAGATTATACGCGCTCCTCAGGTCCAGTTTTGTGAAGAAGCGCGCCCCGTGAAATGATTCCACCGCCGTGGCGATGAGAGGTAGTGGGTAACTAAACCCCACTGTGATGGAATTTAGACCTCTATAATCAATGCACGGACGCAGACCTCCATCCTTCTTCTTCACAAAAAAGAAGCTCGAGGAGACGGGTGATGCGGAGGGCCGAATGTACCCCTGTCTCAGTGATTCAGCAACGTATGTTTCCATCGCTACCGTCTCCTCCTGGGACAATGGATACACGTGACTCCTAGGAAGTGCAGCGTTCTCCAGAAGGTTTATCACGCAGTCCTCTCGACGATGAGGTGGTAATTGGGTCGCCTTCTTTTTACTGAAGGCGATAGCCAAATCGGCATATTCAGAGGGAATGCGCACGGTGGAAACTTGGTCTGGACTCTCCACCGTAGTCGCACCAACGGCAACTCCTCTACACCTACCTGAACACTCCTCTGACCACCCCTTAAGAGCCCCCTGTCGCCAGGAAATCACCGGGTTGTGTTGAGCTAACCAGGGAACCCCCAACACCACCGGAAACGCAGGTGAATCTATAAGGAACAGACTAATCTGCTCCTTATGATCCCCCTGCGTTACCATGTCCAGTGGCACCGTAGCCTCCCTAATCACTCCTGACCCTAATGGTCGGCTATCTAATGAGTGCACGGGGAAAGGTTGATCTACCAACACCAGGGGAATCCCTAGCCTTAACGCAAGCCCACGATCCATGAAATTCCCAGCTGCGCCTGAATCGACTAGCGCCTTATGCTGTAGAGAGGGGAAAAACCCAGGGAAAGAAATCAAAACATACACATGACCGACAGGAGGCTCTGAGTGAGTCTGGTGCTTACTCACCTGGGGTGATCGAGCAGTGCTCCGCCTGCCATCCCGACTCCCAGACGAGTTCCTCCAGCACCGGTCTGACGTGTGCCCTCGTCGACCACAACTGGTACAGGAGGACACTCCTCCTCCGGTCTCCCTCGAAGCTGCCCCTCCTAATTCCATAGGGATAGGGGCAGGAGGGCTGGGAAGTGGAAACGACAGGGCCTGATCCGAACGCCCGCGAGCAGCCAGCAGATTGTCGAGACGGATAGCCAAGTCAATGAGCTCATCCAGTGTGCAGGTGGTGTCCCGACATGCCAGCTCCCTGCGGACGTCCTCCCTGAGACTGCATCTGAAATGGTCGACCAAGGCCCTGTCGTTCCATCCTGCTCCTGCGGCCAGGGTCCTGAACTCGAGAGCAAAGTCCTGAGCGCTCCTCGTCTCCTGCCGCAGGTGGAACAGCCGTTCACCCGCCGCCCGACCCTCCGGTGGATGGTCAAAAACAGCTCGGAATCGGCGGGTGAACTCTGGGTAATTATCCCTCGCCGAGTCCGGGCCATTCCATACTGCGTTGGCCCACTCGAGGGCTCGCCCAGTCAAGCAGGAGACGAGGGCGCTCACGCTCTCCTCTCCAGAGGGAGCAGGACGCACGGTAGCCAGGTATAGCTCCAGTTGAAGGAGGAAACCCTGGCACCCGGCCGCCGTTCCGTCATACTCCCGTGGGAGCGTCAACCGCAGAGCCCCGGAGCCAGATGTGGTCACAGGAACAGGAGGTGCTGGAGAAGGGGGTGCTGGTGATGATGTGGGAAGACCACTCCTCTCCCATCGATCCATCCTCTCCATCATTTGGTCCATGGCAGAACCAATCCGATGGAGCACGCTGGTGTGGTGGAGGACTCTCTCCTCCATCGATGGGAGAGGAGACGCGGCTGCTCCTGCTGATTCCATGGGTGGTGCGGGATTCTGTCACGTATTCACAAGGTAGGTGGAATCAAGCGCAGAGAGCAGGTGCAGTGAGTCGATAGTTTTTATTCTCCGGAACAAACACTGAAAACCCGAAAACACGGGTGAAATAATCCAACACAGGATTAAGAGATATCGGAGCAAAATAGCACAATACGTAATAACTAAAATACATGAAACCAAAACAATCCCGCACGAAACAAGGGCGGGACAACCTACTATAAATAAGGACGTCAATAAACTAAAATACACACAGGTGAAACTAATAAGACAAAACCAACAGACAAACGAAAAAGGGATCGATGGTGGCTAGTAGGACGGTGACGACGACCGCCGAGCACCGCTCGAACAGGCAGGGGAGCCAAACTCGGCGGAAGTCGTGACAGTAGGTGCGTGAAAACAGAACAGGGAGTCATGGTGAAATCCCAGTTGACCTCAATGAGAAGAAACTGAACTTAAAAAAACCTCTTCAAAACAGGAAATTAGATTTGCGGCTTTTGGCGAGAGGAATTTAGTGATACTCATCCTTTCTCCCCCCACCCCAACCCTCTCTCCCTCTCTGTCTCGCTCTCCCTCTCTGTCTCTCTCCCCCTCTCTCCTTCCCTCTCTTTTTCCTTCTCTCTCTCTTCCTCTCTCTCTCTCTCTCTCTCTCTCTCTCTCTCTTTCCCTCTCTCTCTCCCTATCTTCCTATCTCTCTCCCTCTCTCTCGCTCTCTCTCTCTCTCTCTCTCTCTCTCTCTCCCTCTCTTCCGCTCTCCCTCTCTCTCCCTCTCCTTCTCTCCTCTCTCTCTCTCTCTTTTCCTCTCCCTCTTCCTCTCTCTCTCCCCCTCTCTCTCTCTCTCTCTCTCCCTCTCTTCCTCTCTCCCTCTCTCTCTCTCCCTCTCCTTCTCTCTCCTCTCTCTCTCTCTCTTCCTCTCCCTCTCTCTCTATTCCTCTCTCCATCTCTCTCTACGATAATGACATTTTACTGTTTGCATCTGGCCCATCTAGTGGATCTGGCTCAGTTTTGCCTCCAGGACAAGACTCATGACAATACCGTCACCCTGCTAACAAGATCGTGTACAAGACCGTGTACAAGACCGTGTACTGCAACCGAGCATCAGGATACCATCATTGTTAATCAGGGACACTGTAGATGAGAAATCCTACAGTTGTTGTGAGGATTTACAATCCAAGGTGTTTATTGTGTAATCGGGTAGTGGTTTATACTGTCGAACCACATAGTCTCTAATTCTGAGCTCAGCCTCTAATCCTGGGGAAAACTAACTGTAGTGTTATACTGTATGTATATCTCCCAAATGGAACCCTATTCTCAATAGGCGCTTGTCAAAAGTAGTGCACTACCTAGGGGACAAGGAGTGCACTACCTAGGGGACAAGTAGTGCACTACCTAGGGGAAAGTAATTCCATTTGGAACACAGCCTAGGTGTATAATCATATCAGTCTGTTGATAACAGTGAAACTGGCGCTCAGGCTACAGTCTGGTACTTCTGATTCACTGTGACGAGAAACAGACTCATGTACCTGTATAGATCAAGCTGACCCTGTGGGTTTACGTGAAGCACAACATGTACCTGTATAGATCAAGCTGACCCTGTGGGTTTACGTGAAGCACAACATGTCAGGTAGTGCTTTGACCTGGACTAAAACTGAAGACAGGCTGAGTGGTTTTAGTGTCTATGAAGGACTTGAGAGGAGACATTTCCTAATGTTGCTTTCTCCCTCTATTTTTCTGTTTCTCTCTCTCTCTATCATTCTTTGTCTATCGTTCTCTCTCCGTTCCCTCCCTCCCTCTCTCCCCACGTGCCATCTCCCCTCCTCCCTCTCCCCTCTCTCCCTCCCCCCTCCCCTTTCTCCCTCCCTCTCTCTTCCCTCTCTCCCTTCCCCCCTTCCCCCCTCCCTCCCTCTCCCCCTCCACCCTCCACCTGCCTCCCTCTCCCACCCCTCCCTCTCTCCTCCCTCCCTCCCCCTCTCCCTCCCTCTCTCCTCCCTCCCTCCAGGTATAATCCGTCTGAGTGAGGGGTTCCATGACCGTTACCCAGTGGAAGACTATTTGGATCTGTTTGACCTGGCAGCCTATCAGATCCAAGACAACCTGATGGGAAACGCCCACTCAGGAGCCCCAGAGCAACACAACATCATCATAGGTAAAACACCATTAATATCAACACAACATCATCATTAATATCAACACAACATCATCATTAATATCAACACAACATCATCATTAATATCAACACAACATCATCATTAATATCAACACAACATCATCTTTAATATCAACACAACATCATCATTAATATCAATACAACATCATCATTAATATCAACACAACATCATCATTAATATCAACACAACATCATCATTAATATCAACACAACATCATCATTAATATCAACACAACATCATCATTAATATCAAAACAACATCATCTTTAATATCAACACAACATCATCATTAATATCAACACAACATCATCATTAATATCAACACAACATCATCTTTAATATCAACACAACATCATCATAGGAAACACACCTTTAATATCAACACAACATCATCATAGGAAACACCTTTAATATCAACACAACATCATCATTAATATCAACACAACATCATCATTAATATCAACACAACATCATCATTAATATCAACACAACATCATCTTTAATATCAACACAACAGCATCATAGGAAACACCTTTAATATCAACACAACATCATCATAGGAAACACCTTCGGAAGTTGATTAAGGCAGCCCCCCCCACACCTCTCTGATTCTCTCTGATTCTGACTCCCTCCCTCCCTCCCTCGCTCACTCCCTCACTCCCTCCCTCTCTTCCTCCACCAGTCCATCTTCTGATTTATGACTTTAATATAGCAAAAGTAGTCTTGCCTCACACTGAGTTGTCGTATTGAGCCCCAGCTACCAGCTTCCAGCTTCCAGTTACCAGCTTCCAGCTACCAGCTTCCAGCTACTAGCTTCCAGCTAACAGCTACCAGCTACCAGCTACCAGTTACCAGCTTCCAGTTACCAGCTAACAGCTATGAGCTAACAGCTACCAGCTACCAGCTACCAGCTACCAGCTAACAGCTACCAGCTACCAGCTAACAGCTACCAGCTAACAGCTACCAGCTAACAGCTAACAGCTAACAGCTAACAGCTAACAGCTAACAGCTACCAGCTAACAGCTACCAGTTAACAGCTAACAGCTAACAGCTACCAGCTAACAGTTTAGTAAGCCAGCTGGTCAACCCGTTTTATTCCTATCTTTAAAGAACAAATCCTTCAGGGCTGAGGAGGAGCGTCCCAAAGACCTCTTCAGTATTCACACTGTGTCCTCCCCTCGCAGAGGAGTGAGGCTTGGAGAGCCCAGCGAAGTATAGGCCAACGGCCATAACCCTGGTCCCTAAACTCCTACACAACCCCCTGCCCAATTCAGGCCACCCTACGCCAAGAACGTTACAATAGTTGAAAGTCATTCGCTCCGTGATTTTGATCACAGCTGGGATAATGAGCGAGGGAAAAACGCTAGCTTGATTCTTTCACACTTTTTTTGTTGTTGATTTAAATAAATAATAATTACCCGTTTTTCTTCTCTCATCGCTGCAACTCCCCAACGGGCTCGGGAGAGGTCGAAGGTCGAGTCATGCGTCCTCTGAAACATGACCCGCCAAACAACGCTTCTGAACACCCGCCCGCTTAACCCGGAAGCCAGTCGCACCAATGTGTCAGTGGAAACGCAGTCCAACTGAAGACAGCCTGCAGGCGCCCCGGCCCGCCACAAGGAGTCACTAGAGCGCAGTGAGCCAAGTAAAAACCACCCGCCCTGTCAAACCTTCCCCTAACCCAGACGGCACTGGGTCAATTGTGTGCCGTCCTATGGGATTCCCGATCACAGCCGGTTGTGACACAGCCTGGGACCGAACCCGGGTCTGTAGTGACGCCTCAAGCACTTCGATGCAGTACCTGAGACCGCTGTGACACAGCCTGGGACCGAACCCAGGTCTGTAGTGACGCCTCAAGCACTGCGATGCAGTACCTTAGACCGCTGTGACACAGCCTGGGACCGAACCCGGGTCTGTAGTGACACCTCATGCACTTCGATGCAGTACCTTAGACCGCTGTGACACAGCATGGAACAGAACCCGGGTCTGTAGTGACGCCTCAAGCACTGCGATGCAGTACCTGAGACCGCTGCACCACTCGGGAGGCCCAGAACACTAGATTTAAAAAATATATATCTTAATTTTAATAATATTGTTTGTATTGTTTTCCACTGTTTCTATGCTTCTCATGTGTTTGTACATTCTGACCGCTATTAGTTCAACTAAATATCATACGGCATTATGTCAGACACTACAGTGTTAAATGACAGGACGTTGAAGGAGGAGAACACTAATATAAGGTGAAGAAGGGCATTAATGCTTTTCTGTGATTAATTATCGAATGTCCTAACGGAGGAGGTTTATATAGAAGCACTGTCCTCTCCAGCAAACACTTCAACAACGGTTTACACTGTATTCATGTTCCTTCCTTTGTCTTGTTTATGCAAATCAATAAACCGTGTGTTTGTGTTTGTTTGTTTGTTTGTGTTCCAGGAGAGGCCAGTGCGTCCACCATGTGGGACAACAATGCCTGGGCGTATTTCTATGACAACTCGACTGAGGCGGAGGCGGAGCCACCCTTCCTCATCCAGGACTTTATCCACACCCTTCAG
>NC_092169.1:59703875-59708875 GCF_045791955.1 Oncorhynchus clarkii lewisi
GGTGGTGTTGATGGTAGTGGTGTTGTTGTAGTTGATGGTGTTGTTGATGTTGATGGTGGTGTTGATGGTGGTGGTGTTGTTGTTGATGGTGGTGTTGTTGTAGTTGTTGGTGTTGTTGTTGGTGGTGGTGGTGTTGATGGTGGTGTTGTTGTTGATGTTGGTGGTGATGTTGATGGTGATGTTGATGGTGGTGATGGTGGTGTTGATGGTGGTGGTGTTGTTGTAGTTGGTGGTGTTGTTGATGGTGATGGTGGTGGTGTTGTTGTAGTTGTTGGTGATGTTGATGGTGGTGTTTGTTGATGGTGATGGTGTTGATGGTGATGGTGTTGATGGTGATGTTAATGGTGGTTTTGTAGTTGGTGGTGGTGTTGATGGTGGTGTTGTTGTTGTTGATGGTGGTGTTGTTGTAGTTGATGGTGGTGTTGTTGTTGTTGATGGTGGTGTTGATGGTGGTGATGTTGATGGTGGTGTTGTTGATGGTGGTGTTGATGGTGGTGTTGATGGTGGTGATGTTGATGGTGGTGTTGTTGATGGTGGTGTTGTTGATGTTGATGGTGGTGTTGATGTTGATGGTGGTGTTGTTGTAGTTGATGGTGGTGATGTTGATGGTGGTGATGTTGATGGTGGTGTTGTTGTTGATGGTGGTGGTGTTGATGGTGGTGTTGTTGTAGTTGATGGTGGTGTTGGTGGTGGTGTTGATGGCCGTGGTGGTGTTGATGGTCGTGGTGGTGTTGATGGTGGTGGTGTTGTAGTTGATGGTGGTGTTGGTGGTGGTGTTGATGGCCGTGGTGGTGTTGATGGTCGTGGTGGTGTTGATGGTGGTGGTGGTGTTGTTGTAGTTGATGGTGGTGTTGATGTTGGTGGTGGTGTTGATGGTGGTGTTGATGGTGGTGTTGATGGTGGTGGTGTTGTTGTAGTTGATGGTGGTGTTGATGTTGGTGGTGGTGTTGATGGTAGTGGTGTTGTTGTAGTTGATGGTGTTGTTGATGTTGATGGTGGTGTTGATGGTGGTGGTGTTGTTGTTGATGGTGGTGTTGTTGTAGTTGTTGGTGTTGTTGTTGGTGGTGGTGGTGTTGATGGTGGTGTTGTTGTTGATGTTGGTGGTGATGTTGATGGTGATGTTGATGGTGGTGATGGTGGTGTTGATGGTGGTGGTGTTGTTGTAGTTGGTGGTGTTGTTGATGGTGATGGTGGTGGTGTTGTTGTAGTTGTTGGTGATGTTGATGGTGGTGTTTGTTGATGGTGATGGTGTTGATGGTGATGGTGTTGATGGTGATGTTAATGGTGGTTTTGTAGTTGTTGTTGATGTTGATGGTGGTGTTGATAGTGGTGTTGTTGTAGGTGTTGGTGATGTTGATGGTGGTGTTGTTGTTGTTGTTTGTTGTCTCAGGTTGTACTCCGACTATCTCTACTTTGGGATCACTAATAAGTCTGCGGAGGATTTCCAGGACAAGGTGTCCGAGTCTCTCCAGCTGTTTGAAGGGTGCCTGACAGAGTACACCATGCGCTCCTGTGTGTACAACACTACGCTCAACAACGCCATGCCAGTGAGTAGCCTTCACCTTCTCCACATCCATGTGCTTTCTATGTTTTAACAGACTGAGCATAACAGTCTAACTGTCCAGGTGAATGGGGGGGGGGGTCTGTGTGTGGGGGGGTCTGTCCTCTACTCTCCTCCATTCTCTCCTCCTTTCTCTCCTCCATTCTCTCCTCCATTCTCCTCCATTCTCTCCTCCATTCTCTCCTCCATTCTCTCCTCCATTCTTTCCTCTATTCTCCTCCATTCTCTCCTCCATTCTCTCTTCCATTCTCTCCTCCATTCTCTCCTCTATTCTCCTCCATTCTCTCCTCCATTCTCTCCTCCATTCTCCTCCATTCTCTCCTCCATTCTCTCCTCTATTCTCCTCCATTCTCCCCTCCATTCTCTCCTCTATTCTCCTCCATTCTCTCCGCCATTCTCTCCTCCATTCTCTCCTCCATTCTCTCCTCTATTCTCCTCCATTCTCCCCTCCATTCTCTCCTCCATTCTCTCCTCCATTCTCTCCTCCATTCTCTCCTCCATTCTCTCCTCCATTCTCCTCCATTCTCTCCTCCATTCTCTCCTCCATTCTCTCCTCCATTCTCTCCTCCATTCTTTCCTCTATTCTCCTCCATTCTCCCCTCCATTCTCTCCTCCATTCTCTCCTCCGTTCTCTCCTCTATTCTCATCCATTCTCTCCTCCATTCTCTCCTCCATTAACTCCTCCACTCTCCTCCATTCTCTCCTCCACTCTCCTCCACTCTCTCCTCCATTCTCTTCTCCATTCTCACCACTCTCCTCCATTCTCTCCTCCATTCTCTCCTCCATCAGGCCTAATTGTCAATCGGTTTATATCCCTAGAGTTATTACAGCATGTGAGGTTGTTACCAGGCTGTTACCAAGTTGTTACCAGGCTGTTACCAAGTTGTTACCAAGTTGTTACCAAGCAGTTACCAAGTTGTTACCAAGCTGTTACCAAGCTGTTACCAAGCTGGACCAAGCTGGACCAAGCCGTTACCAAGCTGTTACCAAGCCGTTACCAAGCTGTTACCAAGCAGTTACTAAGTTGTTACCAAGCCATTACCAAGCCGTTACCAGGTTGTTACCAAGCAGTTACCAAGCTGTTACCAAGCCGTTACCAAGCCGTTACCAAGCTGTTACCAAGCCGTTACCAAGCCGTTACCAAGCCGTTACCAGGCTGTTACTAAGCTGTTACCAAGCTGTTACCAAGCCGTTACCAAGCCGTTACCAAGCCGTTACCAAGCTGTTACCAAGCCGTTACCAAGCCGTTACCAGGCTGTTACCAAGCCGTTACCAAGCCGTTACCAAGCTGTTACCAAGCCGTTACCAGGCCGTTACCAAGCTGTTACCAAGCCGTTACCAGGCTGTTACCAAGTTGTTACCAAGCTGTTACCAAGCTGTTACCAGGTTGTTACCAAGCTGTTACCAAGCCGTTACCAAGCTGTTGCCAAGCTGTTACCAAGCCGTTACGAAGCCGTTACCAAGCTGTTACCAAGCCGTTACCAAGCTGTTACCAAGCTGTTACCAAGTTGTTACCAAGCCGTTACCAAGCCGTTACCAAGCTATTACCAGGCTGTTACCAAGCTGCTATCAGGCTGTTACCAAGCAGTTACCAAGCTGTTACCAAGCTGCTATCAGGCTGTTACCAAGCTGTTACCAAGCAGTTACCAAGCTGTTACCAAGCTGCTATCAGGCTGTTACCAAGCTGTTATCAGGCTGTTATCAAGCCGTTACCAAGCATTTACCAGGCCGTTACCAAGCAGTTACCAGGCCGTTACCAAGCCGTTACCAAGCCGTTACCAGGCGGTTACCAAGTCGTTACCAAGCCGTTACCAAGCTGTTACCAAGCTGTTACCAAGCCGTTACCAGGCTGTTACCAAGTTGTTACCAAGCTGTTACCAAGCTATTAACAAGCTGTTACCAGGCTGTTACCAAGCTGTTAGCAAGCCGTTACCAAGCTGATTGATAAAGGTTGATAAAGCCAGTGTGTTGATAAAGCCAGTGTGTTGATAAAGCCAGTGTGTTGATAAAGCCAGTGTGTTGATGAAGCCAGTGTGTTGATGAAGCCAGTGTGTTGATAAAGCCAGTGTGTTGATAAAGCCAGTGTGTTGATGAAGCCAGTGTGTTGATAAAGCCAGTGTGTTGATGAAGCCAGTGTGTTGATAAAGCCAGTGTGTTGATAAAGCCAGTGTGTTGATGAAGCCAGTGTGTTGATAAAGCCAGTGTGTTGATGAAGCCAGTGTGTTGATAAAGCCAGTGTGTTGATAAAGCCAGTGTGTTGATGAAGCCAGTGTGTTGATAAAGCCAGTGTGTTGATGAAGCCAGTGTGTTGATGAAGCCAGTGTGTTGATAAAGCCAGTGTGTTGATAAAGCCAGTGTGTCGATGAAGCCAGTGTGTTGATAAAGCCAGTGTGTTGATAAAGCCAGTGGATTGATAAAGCCATGTGTTGATAAAGCCATGTGTTGATAAAGCCAGTGTGTTGATAAAGCCAGTGTGTTGATAAAGCCATGTGTTGATGAAGCCAGTGTGTTGATAAAGCCAGTGTGTTGATGAAGCCAGTGTGTTGATGAAGCCATGTGTTGATAAAGCCAGTGTGTCTATTGAACTGTGATGTGTTGTATCTGACTAACAGTCCTTGTTCTATTGAACTGTGTTGTGGTGTATCTGACTAACAGTCCTTGTTCTATTGAACTGTGTTGTGGTGTATCTGACTAACAATCCTTGTTCTATTGAACTGTGTTGTATCTGACTAACAGTCCTTGTTCGATTGAACTGTGTTGTGGTGTATCTGACTAACAGTCCTTGTTCTATTGAACTGTGGTGTATCTGACTAACAGTCCCTGTTATATTGAACTGTGTTGTAACTGACTAACAGTCCTTGTTCTATTGAACTGTGTTGTATCTGACTAACAGTCCTTGTTCTATTGAACTGTGTTGTATCTGACTAACAGTCTTGGTTCTGTTGAACTGTGATGTGTTGTATCTGACTAACAGTCCTTGTTCTATTGAACTGTGTTGTATCTGACTAACAGTCATTGTTCTATTGAACTGTGGTGTATCTGACTAACAGTCCTTGTTCTATTGAACTGTGATGTGTTTTATCTGACTAACAGTCCTGGTTCTATTGAACTGTGTTGTGGTGTATCTGACTAACAGTCCTTGTTCTATTGAACTGTGGTGTATCTGACTAACAGTCCTTGTTCTATTGAACTGTGTTGTGGTGTATCTGACTAATAGTCCTTGTTCTATTGAACTGTGTTGTATCTGACTAACAGTCCTTGTTCTATTGAACTGTGTTGTGGTGTATCTGACTAACAGTCCTTGTTCTATTGAACTGTGATGTGGTGTAGCTGACTAACAGTCCTTGTTCTATTGAACTGTGGTGTATCTGACTAACAGTCCTTGTTCTATTGAACTGTGTTGTATCTGACTAACAGTCTTGGTTCTGTTGAACTGTGA
>NC_092169.1:59718875-59731375 GCF_045791955.1 Oncorhynchus clarkii lewisi
ATGGGGAAACCATTCAGTACTCATATAAACACCTGTTTTAATGGGGAAACCATTCAGTACTCATATAAACACCTGTTTTAATGGGACAACCATTCAGTACTCATATAAACACCTGTTTTAATGGGGAAACCATTCAGTACTCATATAAACACCTGTTTTAATGGGGAAACCATTCAGTACTCATATAAACACCTGTTTTAATGGGACAACCATTCAGTACTCATATAAACACCTGTTTTAATGGGGAAGCCATTCAGTACTCATATATCCCAGTCAATGTCCCATCTACATTTTTTGGGGCACTGTGCAAATTTCAGGTCTGCTGAGCGCAAACTCGAACTTTGTGAAAATTCTGTGCAACTTCCAGCGTGAGTTCACTGTGAACACTGAGGCTCTACCTGCTTTAAGTTACAGTTTTACTGTGAACACTGAGGCTGTACCCACTTTAAGTTACAGTTTTACTGTGAACACTGAGGCTGTCCCCTCTTTATGTTACAGTTTTACTGTGAACACTGAGGCTCTACCTGCTTTAAGTTACCGTTTTAATAGTGGCCAAGTAGGCTACTGTGGGTACTTACTGTGGGTATCATAATGTAGGTCTACCTTCAAAAAACAATGAAGAAAATGCATCCCATAATATGTTAACATGGAAATGAGCTGTTCTATCAATCAGCCTACAGTAGCAGCCAATGTGTGGTGTTCAATGCAGATCTACATTCCATCAGACTTTGGAAGGAAAGAAAACAGGCAGTATTTGACCTGTTTATCAACTGGTCCTTCAGACAAAGAGGTGACTGAAAATGTTGTGTTGTTTGATGCAAGAAACCACTTTACAAAATAAAATCCATTATTCTTCCCTTACCATTATTAGAGAATCAGAAACATTATGCTACCCTCTGCCAATTGGCTACTGAGCTTATTCAAGCCTGTCTCAAAATACAACACTGCCCCTTTAAGAGAGAAAAAAAAAAAGATCTTTATCTGACTCACTTTTTCAAAGATGTCTAGAAATGTACACATTTTGTGCTCTTGTAAGGAAGCAATCCCTCACCTATTGCTGACTACAAATGATCTATAACTGGGCTAATATCTCACTAATGGGCAAAGGATATGAACAAAATGTGCACACATGGATAAATGCAGCTCTTTCTTTAACCTCAAAACAAGTGCATCCACTCACGACCGCTCATGCTGTAAACACAGTCCAGTTCAAAGTCAATGGCACACATCCATATCTCTGTGTGTCCTCGAGTGGCCCAGCCAGAGCCTGGACTTGAACCCATCGAACATCCCTGGAGATAGCTGTGCAGCGACGCTTCCCATCCAACCTGACCTGATTGGCTAGTACTCTGGTCTCCAGTCCAATGGGAGGGCATTCTGATTGGTTAGTACTGTGGAACCATTATCAGGGCTGACCAATAAAAAGAGGTAGAAGATGAGACGCTGGAATGAGAGACACACACACACACGCACGCACCAGATGGCAGTATTGTGCTGGGACGGTAAGAGGTCTTAGGTAATTACAACTCATCAGCCTACAGTAATGACTTTCTCTCCCTTTGGTCAAGTCTATCATGTCCAGAGAGAGACACAAATTAAATACATGTTGGATTAAAACTTTTTGTAATTTTAATCAGGCTTTTTATGTCAGCAGAACAATTAACGTATGGGATTAAAAAGTTATTAAAAGGCAGACAGACAAAAACAGACAAAAAGGCAGACTGTCAGGCAGACAGACAAAAACACAGACAGTAAGCCAGACAGACAAAAACACAGACGGTAAGGCAGACAGACAGGCGGACAGAAAAGACAGACAAAAACACAGACAGTAAGGCAGACAGAAAAGACAGACAAAAACACAGACAGTAAGGCAGACAGAAAAAACAGACAAAAAGGCAGACAGTCAGGCAGACAGAAAAGACAGACAAAAAGGCAGACAAAAAGGCAGACAGACAAAAAGGCAGACAGAACAGACAGACAAAAGGGCAGACAGTCAGGCAAAAAGGCAGACACAAGACAGACATTACAGACAGACAGACATTACAGACAGGCAGACTGACATTACAGACAGGCAGACAGACAGACAGACAGACAGACAGACAGACAGACAGACAGACAGACATTACAGACAGACAGACAGACAGACATTACAGAAAGACATTACAGACAGACAGACATTACAGACAGACGTTACAGACAGACAGACATTACAGACAGACAGACATTACAGACAGACATTACAGACAGACAGACATTACAGACAGACAGACATTACAGACAGACATTACAGACAGACTTCCCAGTCTCTTAGGGAAATGGGAAGGACTAGTTATGGAGCACTACTCTGTTTAATGAAGAAACATTTTGTTGAACGTGTCAACATTGTAGGATACTGTCTTCCTCTTTCAGCATTAGGAAACATTACACAGTATTGGGATTACACCACAAACTGTTAAAATCAAATGTTTCTAATGATTGGAAGCTTACTGGGCGTGATGATACATACCAATGAACGACTTATCTCCCTGTTGCCCGTTGGGCCAGTAACCGAAAGGTTCCTGGATCGAATCCCAGAGCTGACAAGGTCAAAAACTCTCCCTAGACCTCCCAAATTAACAATGTTCTGACATACGTGGATGTCGATTAAGGCAGCCCTCCCCCCACCCCACCGCACCTCTCTGATTCAGAGGGGTTGGGTTAAATGCAGAAGACACACCTCTCTGATTCAGAGGGGTTGGGTTAAATGCAGAAGACACACCTCTCTGATTCAGAGGGGTTGGGTTAAATGCAGAAGACACACCTCTCTGATTCAGAGGGGTTGGGTTAAATGCAGAAGACACACCTCTCTGATTCAGAGGGGTTGGGTTAAATGCAGAAGACACACCTCTCTGATTCAGAGGGTTAAATGCAGAAGACACACCTCTCTGATTCAGAGGGTTAAATGCAGAAGACACACCTCTCTGATTCAGAGGGTTAAATGCAGAAGACACACCTCTCTGATTCAGAGGGTTAAATGCAGAAGACACACCTCTCTGATTCAGAGGGGTTGGGTTAAATGCAGAAGTTGTACAACTGACGAGGTATTTACCCTTTTCCTAGGTCTGGGGTTTCTGAGACGAGTTACTGACTGAGGACTAAACATGTTATTCACTTCCTCGACACCAGAGGGCAGGAGACACTCACAAAGAAATTGGAGTAGGTTTTGTGACAAACCACCTAGACAGAAAAAAAACAAATAGTTTTACATCTCTGCATTATTTTTTCAAATATCATTTTGGAAAATAATGTGTCACTGGAGGAATTTATGGGCCAGCTGGATGACTGGAGGAAGTTATGGGCCAGCTGGGTGACTGGAGGAAGTTATGGGCCAGCTGGATGACTGGAGGAAGTTATGGGCCAGCTGGGTGACTGGAGGAAGTTATGGGCCAGCTGGATGACTGGAGGAAGTTATGGGCCAGCTGGATGACTGGAGGAAGTTATGGGCCAGCTGGATGACTGGAGGAAGTTATGGGCCAGCTGGATGACTGGAGGAAGTTATGGGCCAGCTGGATGACTGGAGGAAGTTATGGGCCAGCTGGATGACTGGAGGAAGTTATGGGCCAGCTGGATGACTGGAGGAAGTTATGAGATCCTTGATGAAAACCTGCTCCAGAGCACTCAGGAACTCAGACTGGGGTGAAGGTTCACCTTCCAAAAGGACAACGATCCTAAACACACAGCCAAGACAACGCAGGAGTGACTTCGGGACAAGTCTTTGAATGTCCTTGAGTGGCCCAGCCAGAGCCCGGACTTGAACCCGATCAAACATCTCGGGAGAGACCTGAAAATATCTGTGCAGCAACGCTCCCCATCCAACCTGACAGAGCTTGAGAGGATATGCAGAGAAGAATATGAGAAACTCCCCAAATACAGATGTGCCAAGCTTGTAGCGTCATACCCAAGAAGACTCGAGGCTGTAATCGTTGCCAAAGGTGCTTCAACAAAGTACTGAGTAAAGGGTCTGAATAGTTGTCTAATTGTGATATTGCATTTTTTAAATTTTATGTTTCATAAATTTGCCAAAATAAATAAAAATCTGGTTTTACTTTGTCAATATTGGGTATTCTGTGTAGATTGATAAGGAAGAAATAGAATTGAATCCATTTTTAGAACAAGGCTGTAACGTAACAAAACATGGTACAAGTCAAGTTGTCTGGATATTTTCAATTTATCAATTATAACAATTTATCAACTATAACAATTTATCAATTATAACAATTTATCAATTATTAACAATTATTAACAATTTATCAATTATAAAAATTTATCAAATATAACAATTGATCAATTATAACAATTGATCAATTATTAACAATTGATCAATTATAACAATTGATCAATTATTTACAATTTATCAATTATAACAATTCATCAATTATTAACAATTTATCAATTATAACAATTTATCAATTATTTACAATTTATCAATTATTTACAATTTATCAATTATAACAATTGATCAATTATAACAATTTATCAATTATAACTATTTATCAATTATAACAATTTATCAATTATAACAATAACATAATAACAAAACTCACAATCGATAAAATAATAAAATTGTCGAAAGTCTTCACCAGACTTGATACATACCAATCAAACAGGGGTTATTAAAGACTCTTTCAAACAGAGGACAATGTTTCAGTATAATACGAAATGATACAATAAAAACAGGATATTAACTACAGCTACGGCTCAGGGCTCAACACCATAATGACCCCTGGGACTAAACACCTCCCTCTGTGACTGGATCCTGGACTTCCTGACGGGCCGCCCCCCCCAGGGGATAAGGGTAGGTAACAACATATTTGATCCTGAGGGAGAGTGGGAGAGGACAGGGGGTGGTGGAAGGAGAGGAGGGGGTGGGGAGAGGGAGAGAGGACAGGGGGTGGTGGAAGGAAAGGAGGAGGTGGGGAGAGGGAGAGAGGACAGGGGGTGGTGGAAGGAGAGGAGGAGGTGGGGAGAGGGAGAGAGGACAGGGGGTGGTGGAAGGAGGGGAGAGGAGAGGGAGAGAGGACAGGGTGGTAGAAGGAGAGGAGGGGTTGGGGAGAGGGAGAGAGGACAGGGTGGTAGAAGGAGAGGAGGGGGAGAGGTGGGGAGAGTGTGAGGAGAGGAAGTGGTAGAAGGATAGGAGGGGGAGAGGAGAGGTGGGGAGAGTGGGAGGGAGAGAGAGAGAGTGAAGGAGGAGAGGAGAGGAGATGAGAAGGGAGGGGGGTGGGGAGCGGAGGAGAGGGGAGGAGAGGAGAGTAGATGAGAGGGGGGAGATGAGAATGGAGGCGAGGGGAGGGGAGGAGATGAGAAGGGAGGGGAGGGGAGGAGAGGAGAGTAGATGAGAGGGGAGTAGATGAGAAGGGAGGGGAGGGCAGGAGAGGGGAGGGGAGGAGAGGAGAGGAGAGGAGAAGAGAAGAGAAGAGAAGAGAAGAGAGGAGAGGAGAGGAGAGGAGAGGAGAGGAGAGGAGAGGAGAGGAGGAGGTGGGAGGTTAACAGGGTCTAGGAGGAAAAGGCTGTCCACTTGTTTTGATTTGTATGACTTCCCAGCAGGTGACAGCTGTCTGGGTCTGGCCAGTGGGATCTCAGTTTCATTTCTCCACGTGTCAGTTCAGATCAACTCCCAGATGAAGAGGAGGGAGGGGCTGGGCAGAGGGGAGATGAAGAGGAGGGAGGGCCTGAGCAGAGTGGAGATGAAGAGGAGGGAGGGGCTGAGCAGAGTGGAGATGAAGAGGAGGGAGGGGCTGAGCAGAGTGAGCAAAGGCCTCTCTCTCTCTCTCTCTCTCTCTCTCTCTCTCTCTCTCTCTGTCGCTCTCTTTCTCTCTCTCTCTCTCTCTCTCTCTGTCGCTCTCTTTCTCTCTCTTTCTCTCTCTCTCTCTCTCCCTCTCTCTTTCTGTCGCTCTCTTTCTCTCTCTTTCACTCTCTCTCGCTCTCTCTCTGTCGCTCTCTTTCTCTCTCTCTCTCTCTCTCTCTGTCGCTCTCTTTCTCTCTCTTTCTCTCTCTCTCTCTCCCTCTCTCTTTCTGTCGCTCTCTTTCTCTCTCTTTCTCTCTCTCTCTCTCTCCCTCTCTCTCTCTCTCTCTCTCTCTCTCTTTTCACCTATTTCTTGCTCCCTTTTTCTCTGTTCCCCTTATCTTATTTTATACACCCCTGCACCCCTCTCTCCTCTCTCCGCTTCTTCCTCATCCTGCACCCCTCTCTCCTCTCTCCGCTTCTTCCTCATCCCTGGCCTCTCTGAGCTGTCAAATTAAACGTTTGTGAAATTGCAAAGTGGTGAAAGGATTCACAGTGTGATCTGTTAAGTGGTGAAAGGATTCACAGTGTGTTCTGTTAAGTGGTGAAAGGATTCACAGTGTGTTCTGTTAAGTGGTGGAAGGATTCACAGTGTGATCTGTTAAGTGGTGGAAGGATTCACAGTGTGATCTGTTAAGTGGTGGAAGGCTTCACAGTGTGATATGTTAAGTGGTGGAAGGCTTCACAGTGTGATCTGTTAAGTGGTGGAAGGCTTCACAGTGTGATCTGTTAAGTGGTGGAAGGATTCACAGTGTGATCTGTTAAGTGGTGAAAGGATTCACAGTGTGTTCTGTTAAGTGGTGGAAGGATTCACAGTGTGATCTGTTAAGTGGTGGAAGGCTTCACAGTGTGATCTGTTAAGTGGTGGAAGGCTTCACAGTGTGATCTGTTAAGTGGTGGAAGGATTCACAGTGTGATCTGTTAAGTGGTGGAAGGATTCACAGTGTGATCTGTTAAGTGGTGGAAGGATTCACAGTGTGATCTGTTAAGTGGTGGAAGGATTCACAGTGTGATCTGTTAAGGGGGTATGCTACTTTGTAAACAACAACCAGTGCGCTGCTTCACAATGTGAAGGAAATGGTGAAAGGCTTCACAGTGTGAAGGAAGTGGTGGAAGGCTTCACAGTGTGATCTGTTAAGTGGTGGAAGGCTTCACAGTGTGAAGGAAATCCCGTGCTTCTGCTCACCTGAACTAGAATCCCTCATGTTAAACAGCCTTTTATCAACCAAGAGAGATTTCATCTGTAGTCATCACTGCTGTCTACATTCTACCACAAAGGAGAATGGCACTAAGCAGGCACTCAACGAGCTGTACAGGGCCGTAAACAAACAAGACAACACACACCCAGAGGCAGCGTTTCTATTGGGAGGAGACTTCATCACAGGGAGACTGAAATGTGTTTTTTTTACCAAAACGTCTCCTACGCCTCGAGAGGCGCTAACACTCTGGACCACTTTTACTCTACACACAGAAACGCATACAAGCCCCTCCCTCGCTCTCCCTTCGGAAAATCAGACCATGACTCGATCCTCCTGCTTACTGTTTACGAGTAAAAACTCAAACAGGAAGTACAAGAGCCTTGTTACGGATGAGGTCCGACGAACCGGACGCTACGAGGCTGCTTCCTGCTTCGCTAGCACAGACTGGAATATTCTCTGGGATTCGCTAGCACAGACTGGAATATTCTCCGGGATTCGCTAGCACAGACTGGAATATTCTCCGGGATTCGCTAGCACAGACTGGAATGTTCTCCGGGATTCGCTAGCACAGACTGGAATATTCTCCGGGATTCGCTAGCACAGACTGGAATATTCTCCGGGATTCGCTAGCACAGACTGGAATATTCTCCGGGATTCGCTAGCACAGACTGGAATATTCTCCGGGATTCGCTAGCACAGACTGGAATATTCTCCGGGATTCACTAGCACAGACTGGAATGTTCCCCCGGGATTCTCTAGCACAGACTGGAATGTTCCCCCGGGATTCTCTAGCACAGACTGGAATATTCTCCGGGATTCGCTAGCACAGACTGGAATGTTCTCCGGGATTCATCCGATAACATTGAGGAGTTTATCACATCATTCACACGCTTCATTAGTTAGTGAATAGTTGACGTCGACCACATACACTACACTCTTCTTCTTCTTGTGACATCACAATACCCGATAATGACATCACAATACCCCATAATGACATCACAATACCCCATAATGACATCACAATACCCCATAATGACAAAAAGCTAGTTTATTTAACATTTCTGCTATAACAGCCTGCACTCTTCTGGGAAGGCTTTCCACTAGATGTTGGAACATTGCTGCTATAACAGCCTCCGCTCTTCTGGGAAGGCTTTCCACTAGATGTTGGAACATTGTTGCTATAACAGCCTCCGCTCTTCTGGGAAGGCTTTCCACTAGATGTTGGAACATGGCTGCTATAACAGCCTCCGCTCTTCTGGGAAGGCTTTCCACTAGATGTTGGAACATTGCTGCTATAACAGCCTCCACTCTTCTGGGAAGGCTTTCCACTAGATGTTGGAACATTGCTGCAGGGGTTCTTGCTTCCATTCAGCCACAAGAGCATTAGTGAGGTCGGGTACTGATGTTGGGCGATTAGTCCTGACTCGTCGGGGTTCCAAGTCGTCCCAAACGTGTTTGATGGGGTTGAGGTCAGGGCTCTGTGCAGGCCAGTCAAGTTCTTCCACACCGATCTCGACAATCCATTCAATATGAACCTTGCTTTGTGCACGGGGGCATTGTCCTGCTGGAACAGGAAAGAGCCTTGCCCAAACTGTTGCCACAAAGTTGGAAGCACAGAATCGTCTAAATTGTAATTGTATGCTGTAGAGTTAAGTTTTCCCTTCACTGGAACTAAGGGGCCCGAACTGTGAAAAACAGCCCTTGACCATTATCCTCCCCTACCAAACTTTGCATTGGGGCAGGTAGTGTTCTCCTGGCATCCATAATCCCAGATTTGTCCATCAGACTGCCAGATGGTGAAGCGTGATTCATCACTCCAGAGAACGCATTTCCACTGCTCAAGAGTCTAATGGCGGTGAACTTTACACCACTCCAGCCAATGCTTGACATTGCTCATGGTGATCTTAGGCTTGTGTGCGGCTGCAAGGCCATGGAAACCCATCTCATGAAGCTCTTGATGAACACATCTTGTGCTGACGTTGATTCCAGAGGCAGTTTGGAACTCGGTAGTGAGTGTTGGAACCGAGGACAGACGATATTTACTCCCTACTCTCTCCATAGGAGAACACTTCTAAGAACCCTTTTTGGTTCCATGTAGAACCCTTTTGTGTTCCATGTAGAACCCTTTTGTGTTCCATGTAGAACCCTTTTGTGTTCCATGTAGAACCCTTTTGTGTTCCATGTAGAACCCTTTCCATGGAGGGTTCTACATCAAACCTAAAAGGGTTCTACCTGGTACCAGAAAGTGTTCTCCTGTGGGGACAGCCAAAGAACCCTTTTGGTGTGTGGACGCAGTCAAGGTGAAACTTAGTGCTGTCAGACTGTGGTAGTGAAGATGGATGGATGTGTGTGTGTGTGTGTGTGTGTGTGTGTGTGTGTGTGTGTGTGTGTGTGTGTGTGTGTGTGTGTGTGTGTGTGTGTGTGTGTGTGTGTGTGTGTGTGTGTGTGTGTGTGTGTGTGTGTGTGTGTGTGTGTGTGTGTGTGATGGTAATGTCTATTGCAGCTCAGGCGCTGATGTGATGAGCTGTGACAGAGGGAAGAGCTCTATCTCTGAGCGTTCACACACACACACACACACACACACACACACACACACACACACACACACACACACACACACACACACACACAGAGACAAACAGACCCTGTCTGAGCATGTCTGGACGCTGCACAGAAACTCCCAAATTACAGCTAGGTCCAAACAGGTCTGGGCATCAAACGAAAGACAAAGTATTCCCACAGAACCCATGAGTCCCAAATGGCATCCTAATCCCTATATAGAGCACTACTATTGACCAGACTCACCCTATTCCCTATATAGTGCACTACTACTGACCAGGACCCACCCTATTCCCTATATAGAGCACTACTATTGACCATGACCCACCCTATTCCCTATATAGTGCACTACTACTGACCAGGTCCCAGCCTATTCCCTATATAGTGCACTACTAGTGACCAGACTCACCCTATTCCCTATATAGTGCACTACTACTGACCAGGACCCACCCTATTCCCTATATAGAGCACTACTATTGACCATGACCCACCCTATTCCCTATATAGTGCACTACTACTGACCAGGTCCCAGCCTATTCCCTATATAGTGCACTACTAGTGACCAGGACTCACCCTATTCCCTATATAGTGCACTACTAGTGACCAGGGCCCACCCTATTCCCTATATAGTGCACTACTAGTTACCAGGACCCACCCTATTCCCTATATAGTGCACTACTAGTGACCAGGACTCACCCTATTCCCTATATAGTGCACTACTAGTGACCAGGGCCCACCCTGACCAGCAAGGCTGCGAACGCCAAGTTCCTTCTTTTCCCAGAATCCTTAGAGAGAATAGTTTAGACTTTTTAACTCTTAGAAGACACGTCACCTACTAACCCTTCAAATCACAGGGGACACTTCATCTACTAACCCTTCAAATCACAGGGGACACTTCATCTACTAACCCTTCAAATCATAGGGGACACGTCATCTACTAACCCTTCAAATCATAGGGGACACGTCATCTACTAACCCTTCAAATCATAGGGGACACGTCATCTACTAACCCTTCAAATCATAGGGGACACTTCATCTACTAACCCTTCAAATCATAGGGGACACGTCATCTACTAACCCTTCAAATCATAGGGGACACGTCATCTACTAACCCTTCAAATCATAGGGGACACTTCATCTACTAACCCTTCAAATCATAGGGGACACGTCATCTACTAACCCTTCAAATCATAGGGGACACGTCATCTACTAACCCTTCAAATCATAGGGGACACGTCATCTACTAACCCTTCAAATCATAGGGGACACGTCATCTACTAACCCTTCAAATCACAGGGGACACGTCATCTACTAACCCTTCAAATCATAGGGGACACGTCATCTACTAACCCTTCAAATCACAGGGGACACGTCATCTACTAACCCTTGAAATCATAGGGGACACGTCATCTACTAACCCTTCAAATCATAGGGGACACGTCATCTACTAACCCTTCATAGGGGACACTTCATCTACTAACCCTTCAAATCATAGGGGACACTTCATCTACTAACCCTTCAAATCATAGGGGACACTTCATCTACTAACCCTTCAAATCATAGGGGACACGTCATCTACTAACCCTTCAAATCATAGGGGACACGTCATCTACTAACCCTTCAAATCATAGGGGACACGTCATCTACTAACCCTTCAAATCATAGGGGACACGTCATCTACTAACCCTTCAAATCATAGGGGACACGTCATCTACTAACCCTTCAAATCATAGGGGACACGTCATCTACTAACCCTTCAAATCATAGGGGACACTTCATCTACTAACCCTTCAAATCATAGGGGACACGTCATCTACTAACCCTTCAAATCACAGGGGACACTTCATCTACTAACCCTTCAAATCATAGGGGACACGTCATCTACTAACCCTTCAAATCATAGGGGACACTTCATCTACTAACCCTTCAAATCATAGGGGACACTTCATCTACTAACCCTTCAAATCATAGGGGACACTTCATCTACTAACCCTTCAAATCATAGGGGACACTTCATCTACTAACCCTTCAAATCATAGGGGACACTTCATCTACTAACCCTTCAAATCATAGGGGACACTTCATCTACTAACCCTTCAAATCATAGGGGACACGTCATCTACTAACCCTTCAAATCATAGGGGACACTTCATCTACTAACCCTTCAAATCATAGGGGACACGTCATCTACTAACCCTTCAAATCATAGGGGACACGTCATCTACTAACCCTTCAAATCACAGGGGACACTTCATCTACTAACCCTTCAAATCACAGGGGACACTTCATCTACTAACCCTTCAAATCATAGGGGACACGTCATCTACTAACCCTTCAAATCATAGGGGACACGTCATCTACTAACCCTTCAAATCATAGGGGACACGTCATCTACTAACCCTTCAAATCATAGGGGACACTTCATCTACTAACCCTTCAAATCATAGGGGACACGTCATCTACTAACCCTTCAAATCATAGGGGACACGTCATCTACTAACCCTTCAAATCATAGGGGACACTTCATCTACTAACCCTTCAAATCATAGGGGACACGTCATCTACTAACCCTTCAAATCATAGGGGACACGTCATCTACTAACCCTTCAAATCATAGGGGACACGTCATCTACTAACCCTTCAAATCATAGGGGACACGTCATCTACTAACCCTTCAAATCACAGGGGACACGTCATCTACTAACCCTTCAAATCATAGGGGACACGTCATCTACTAACCCTTCAAATCACAGGGGACACGTCATCTACTAACCCTTGAAATCATAGGGGACACGTCATCTACTAACCCTTCAAATCATAGGGGACACGTCATCTACTAACCCTTCATAGGGGACACTTCATCTACTAACCCTTCAAATCATAGGGGACACGTCATCTACTAACCCTTCAAATCATAGGGG
>NC_092169.1:59736375-59826375 GCF_045791955.1 Oncorhynchus clarkii lewisi
CAAACCGTGTGATGAATCTAAACGTAAAAGTTGAGGCACGCAGACATGGGAACCGTGAAGATTTGAGGACAGAGATTCAGGGAACATCATCCACATCTACATCAATCTGTGATGACCAGAGATAGACAAATACATGTAATCATGTCTTTAGGGAGGTTTACGAGAGGAGCCCCTCACTCCTCTTCTATCCCTCCATCCCTCCATCCCTCCATCCCTCCATCCCTCCACCCCTCCATCCCGCCACCCCTCCATCCCTCTATCCATCCATCCCTCCATCCCTCCATCCCTCCACCCCTCCATCCCTCTATCCCTCCATCCCTCCACCCCTCCATCCCCCAACCCCTCCATCCCGCCACCCCTCCATCCCTCCACCCCTCCATCCCTCCACCCCTCCATCCCTCCATCCCTCCACCCCTCCATCCCTCTATCCCTCCATCCCTCCACCCCTCCATCCCCCAACCCCTCCATCCCGCCACCCCTCCATCCCTCCATCCCTCCACCCCTCCATCCCTCCACCCCTCCATCCCTCCACCCCTCCATCCCTCCATCCCTCCATCCTTCCACCCCTCCATCCCCCAACCCCTCCATCCCGCCACCCCTCCACCCCTCCATCCCTCCATCCCTCCACCCCTCCATCCCTCCACCCCTCCATCCCTCCATCCCTACACCCCTCCATCCCTCCATCCCTCCATCCCTCCATCCCTCCACCCCTCCACCCCTCCACCCCTCCATCCCTCCATCCTTCCATCCCTCCACCCCTCCACCCCTCCACCCCTCCATCCCTCCATCCCTCCACCCCTCCATCCCTCCATCCCTCCACCCCTCCATCCCGCCACCCCTCCATCCCTCCATCCCTCCACCCCTCCACCCCTCCATCCCTCCATCCCTCCATCCCTCCATCCCTCCACCCCTCCATCCCGCCACCCCTCCATCCCTCTATCCCTCCATCCCTCCACCCCTCCACCCCTCCATCCCTCGACAGATACTGTAGATGAGAGACAGCAGGTTAATCTGAGTCTTTAGTATTTTAGTCCCTCCATCCCTCCACCCCTCCATCCCTCCACCCCTCCACCCCTCCATCCCTCCACCCCTCCACCCCTCCACCCCTCCATCCCTCCACCCCTCCATCCCTCCACCCCTCCATCCCTCCATCCCTCCATCCTTCCACCCCTCCATCCCCCAACCCCTCCATCCCGCCACCCCTCCACCCCTCCATCCCTCCATCCCTCCACCCCTCCATCCCTCTATCCATCCATTCCTCCATCCCTCCACCCCTCCATCCCTCCATCCCTCTATCCCTCCATCCCTCCATCCCTCCACCCCTCCATCCCTCTATCCCTCCATCCCTCCACCCCTCCACCCCTCCACCCCTACACCCCTCCATCCCTCCATCCCTCCTTCCCTCCACCCCTCCACCCCTCCATCCCTCCACAGATACTGTAGATGAGAGACAGCAGGTTAATCTGAGTCTTTAGTATTTTAGTCCCAAAATGCACCCTTTTGTTCTTTAAAACCTTTAACAAATGAATAGGGAATTATCTTTGTGATCTTTGTCAATTCATGGATTTCAACACTTGAATTGTGAAGTTTTTTAGTGTTTTTTCCACCCGTTTATACATAGAGCCATAAAACAAATGAAAATTATATTGTGTTCTATGAAATACATGTTCTTAACGTTGCCAAAGACCTTCACAAACACAACCAAATTAATATGTATTTTTAAGCGGTAGGCATAGAGCCATATGAAAGGTATTTATTAGACTGTTTAGAATGATGAATTCCAGAAGACGTGTCATTGGCTTAGGTAGCCAATGGGGTTGTCGATAGCCGGCTTTTCTAGTGTTAAAAGGAAGTCGCAGACGAATGACCAACATGCGTCTTCAAAATGGGTTTTGGTAACGCAAAAGTAATGTAGCGAGTTACTTTCCACGTTAAGTAATAAGTTACTTTGAATGAAAGTAGCATAATATAATAAGTTACTTTTAATGGAAGTAGCATAATATAATAAGTTACTTTTAATGGTAGTAACATAATATAATAAGTTACTTTTAATGGAAGTAACATAATATAATAAGTTACTTTTAATGGAAGTAACATAATATAATAAGTTACTTTTAATGGAAGTAACATAATATAATAAGTTACTTTTAATGGAAGTAACATAATATAATAAGTTACTTTTAATGGAAGTAACATAATATAATAAGTTACTTTTAATGGAAGTAAAATTGTAATATAATAAGTTACTTTTAATGGTAGTAACATAATATAATAAGTTACTTTTAATGGAAGTAACATCGTAATATAATAAGTTACTTTTATTGGAAGTAACCAAATGTAATAAAGTAACGTCACAAGTTATTTTTAAAAGTAATGTTCCCAAACGCTGTTCCCTATATAGTGCACTACTTTTGACTAGGAACCCTTAACACTGATAGGGAATAGGGTGATTTGGTACGCAGTCTCTGTGTGGCGTTCGGAGGGCTACGTGGCCCCTATTACAGGAGAGGTATTAACCTCCAGGGAGGAAAGGGTTGGAATTAGGAGGAGGGGACTCCTGTTCCCTACACACACACACACACACACACGCACGCACGCACGCACATACACACACACGCACACACACACACACACACACACACACACACACACACACACACACACACACACGTACACACACACACACACACACACACACACACACACACACACACACACACACACACACACACACACACTCCAGTATATAACATCTTAGTGTTCTGGCTGAAATCTTTACCTTACGGCATCACAGACCACGTTCAGTAGCAGCTCAGCGATTGGTTCAGCCATAGAGGGTAGGTGTAAATCCAGCCGTGTGATAGGATGGATGAGAGAGAGAGGAACATGCGTATAGTCAGACACACATGGTGTAGGTAGTGTCCTGCAGTGGCATGGCCTGCTATTGGCTGGTAATTGGGAGCAGCTGTGGCTGCAATGACTCAACTGTTCAGGAATCCTCACACGTGCCACGGCAGGGTTAGACTGGGGTTGGGGTAGGTACCTGTCCTGCCTCGACAGGGTTAGACTGGGGTTGGCGTAGGTACCTGTCCTGCCACGGCAGGGTTAGACTGGGGCTGGGGTAGGTACCTGTCCTGCCTCGACAGGGTTAGACTGGGGTTGGCGTAGGTACCTGTCCTGCCACGGCAGGGTTAGACTGGGGCTGGGGTAGGTTCCTGTCCTGCCTCGGCAGGGTTAGACTGGGGTTGAGGTAGGTACCTGTCCTGCCTCGGCAGGGGTAGACTGGGGCTGGGGTAGGTTCCTGTCCTGCCTCGGCAGGGTTAGACTGGGGTTGAGGTAGGTACCTGTCCTGCCTCGGCAGGGGTAGACTGGGGCTGCGGTAGGTACCTGTCCTGCCTCGGCAGGGTTAGACAGGGGTTGCGGTAGGTACCTGTCCTGCCTCGGCAGGGGTAGACTGGGGCTGCGGTAGGTTCCTGTCCTGCCTCGGCAGGGTTAGACTGGGGTTGAGGTAGGTACCTGTCCTGCCTCGGCAGGGGTAGACTGGGGCTGCGGTAGGTACCTGTCCTGCCTCGGCAGGGTTAGACAGGGGTTGCGGTAGGTACCTGTCCTGCCTCGGCAGGGGTAGACTGGGGCTGCGGTAGGTACCTGTCCTGCCTCGGCAGGGGTAGACTGGTGTTGCGGTAGGTACCTGTCCTGCCTCGGCAGGGGTAGACTGGGGCTGGGGTAGGTACCTGTCCTACCTCGGCAGTGGTGGACTGGGGTTGTGTAGTGTGCAGTATGTGGCCATTCCGATATACATACAGTACACACTGTGTTTACTAAGTACTGGGCATTATGCCTACAGTACACACTGTGTTTTAGTAAGTACTGGGCATTCCAATATACATACAGTACACACTGTGTTTTACTAAGTACTGGGCATTATACATACATTACACACTGTGTTTACTAAGTACTGGGCATTATACATACAGTACACACTGTGTTTTACTAAGTACTGGGCATTATACATACAGTACACACTGTGTTTAACTAAGTACTGGGCATTCCAAAATACATACAGTACACACTGTGTTGTACTAAGTACTGGGCATTATGCCTACAGTACACACTGTGTTTTACTAAGTACTGGGCATTATACATACAGTACACACTGTGTTTTACTAAGTACTGGGCATTCCAATATACATACAGTACACACTGTGTTTAACTAAGTACTGGGTATTCCAAAATACATACATTACACACTGTGTTTTACTAAGTACTGGGCATTATGCCTACAGTACACACTGTGTTTATCTAAGTACTGGGCATTATACATACAGTACACACTGTGTTTAACTAAGTACTGGGCATTATACATACAGTACACACTGTGTTTTATAGTAATGCTTTCCATTGTTTGTCCTTTCCTATGTTGATATGAGAGAGGGATACGAGCTTTTAACCTGTCCTATGTTTATATGAGAGAGGGATAATGGCTTTTAACCTGTCCTATGTTTATATGAGAGAGGGATAAGAGCTTTTAACCTGTCCTATGTTGATATGAGAGAGGGATAAGAGCTTTTAACCTGTCCTATGTTGATATGAGAGAGGGATAAGAGCTTTTAACCTGTCCTATGTTGATATGAGAGAGGGATAAGAGCTTTTAACCTGTCCTATGTTGATATGAGAGAGGGATAAGAGCTTTTAACCTGTCCTATGTTGATATGAGAGAGGGATAAGAGCTTTTAACCAGTCCTATGTTGATATGAGAGAGGGATAAGAGCTTTTAACCTGTCCTATGTTTATATGAGAGAGGGATAAGAGCTTTTAACCTGTCCTATGTTGATATGAGAGAGGGATAAGAGCTTTTAACCTGTCCTATGTTGATATGAGAGAGGGATAAGAGCTTTTAACCTGTCCTATGTTGATATGAGAGAGGGATAAGAGCTTTTAACCTGTCCTATGTTGATATGAGAGAGGGATAAGAGCTTTTAACCTGTCCTATGTTGATATGAGAGAGGGATAAGAGCTTTTAACCAGTCCTATGTTGATATGAGAGAAGGATAAGAGCTTTTAACCTGTCCTATGTTGACATGAGAGAGGGATAAGAGCTTTTGACCTGTCCTATGTTGATATGAGAGAGGGATAAAAGCTTTTAACCTTTTAAGCTTTCATACAGATTTGTATTTTTATCTCACACACACACACACACACACACACACACACACACACACACACACACACACACACACACACACACACACACACACACCGGCTTTTAGTCAGTTGAAATTGTGTAACTGTCGTCAGATAATACAGCATTACTAGAACATCTCCTCTCACTCAGAAGTTGGCCAATGAACTTGAAGATCTGTGAAAGAAATTTAGGATATCCTAAATAAATATAGCTTTTGAGTGAGAATATCCAGTTTAAATCTATCTTTTGAGTGAGGATATCCAGGTTTAAATCTATATTTTGAGTGAGAATATCCAGTTTAAATCTAGCTTTTTTGTGAGAATATCCAGTTTAAATCTATCTTTTGAGTGAGGATATCCTGTGTAAATCTAGTTTTTGAGTGAGGATATCCAGTTTAAATCTAGTTTTTGAGTGAGGATATCCTGTTTAAATCTAGCTTTTGAGTGAGGATATCCAGTTTAAATCTAGCTTTTTTGTGAGAATATCCAGTTTAAATCTATCTTTTGAGTGAGGATATCCTGTGTAAATCTAGTTTTTGAGTGAGGATATCCTGTTTAAATCTATCTTTTGAGTGAGGATATCCTGTGTAAATCTAGTTTTTGAGTGAGGATATCCTGTTTAAATCTAGCTTTTGAGTGAGGATATCCAGTTTAAATCTAGTTTTTAAGTGAGGATATCCAGTTTAAATCTAGTTTTTGAGTGAGGATATGCTGTGTAAATCTAGTTTTTGAGTGAGGATATCCAGTTTAAATCTAGCTTTTGAGTGAGAATATCCTGTGTAAATCTATCTTTTGAGTGAGGATATCCTGTGTAAATCTAGTTTGGAGTGAGGATATCCAGTTTAAATCTAGTTTTTGAGTGAGGATATCCAGTTTAAATCTAGTTTTTGAGTGAGATTATCCAGTTTAAATCTAGTTTTTGAGTGAGGATATCCTGTGTAAATCTAGTTTTGAGTGAGGATATCCTGTTTAAATCTAGCTTTTGAGTGAGGATAT
The DNA here is from genome assembly GCF_045791955.1 of Oncorhynchus clarkii lewisi. Classification (NCBI taxonomy): domain Eukaryota; kingdom Metazoa; phylum Chordata; class Actinopteri; order Salmoniformes; family Salmonidae; genus Oncorhynchus; species Oncorhynchus clarkii. The sequence goes on from NC_092169.1 coordinate 59,742,553, forward strand.
CCTGTGTAAATCTAGTTTTGAGTGAGGATATCCAGTTTGTAATTCATGTTTTGTTTCTCTCTCCTCAGTGAAGAATGGAAACAAGAAGGATGAGAAGAACAAAAAGGGAACGTTGAAAACTCCCAACAGCATCAACGAGGGAGAGGGCCAATACAAGTCAGCAAAAGAGGGTGATTCATGAAGGATATACCACACACACACACACACACACACACACACACACACACACACACACACACACACACACTGACTGACAAACACACACACATACACACACACTGACTGACAGACACACACAGACACACACACAGATACAGACACACACACACACACACACACACACACACACACACACACACTGACTGACAGACACAGACACACACACACACACACACACACACAGCGTGTCTCTAACTATCCTTCTCCAGTTGACTGAATTCAAAAAAACTGATTTTATTTTCCCTCTGAGGAGAAACCCTGGCAGGAAAGACGATGCTTGAAAGGATAAGTCACAGGATGAGATCCAAATGGCACCCTATTTCCTGTTAGTGCACTACTTTTTACCAGGGCACATTGGGGACCAGAGCCCTTTGGACCGTGGTCAACAGTAGTGCACTACTTTTTACCAGGGCACTGTGGGGACCAGAGCCCTTTGGACCGTGGTCAACAGTAGTGCACTACTTTTTACCAGGGCACATTGGGGACCAGAGCCCTTTGGACCGTGGTCAACAGTAGTGCACTACTTTTTACCAGGGCACATTGGGGACCAGAGCCCTTTGGACCGTGGTCAACAGTAGTGCACTACTTTTTACCAGGACACATTGGGGACCAGAGCCCTTTGGACCGTGGTCAACAGTAGTGCACTACTTTTTACCAGGGCACATTGGGGACCAGAGCCCTTTGGACCGTGGTCAACAGTAGTGCACTACTTTTTACCAGGGCACTGTGGGGACCAGAGCCCTTTGGACCGTGGTCAACAGTAGTGCACTACTTTTTACCAGGGCACTGTGGGGACCAGAGCCCTTTGGACCGTGGTCAACAGTAGTGCACTACTTTTTACCAGGGCACTGTGGGGACCAGAGCCCTTTGGACCCTGGTCAACAGTAGTGCACTACTTTTTACCAGGGCACATTGGGGACCAGAGCCCTTTGGACCGTGGTCAACAGTAGTGCACTACTTTTTACCAGGGCACATTGGGGACCAGAGCCCTTTGGACCGTGGTCAACAGTAGTGCACTACTTTTTACCAGGGCACTGTGGGGACCAGAGCCCTTTGGACCGTGGTCAACAGTAGTGCACTACTTTTTACCAGGGCACATTGGGGACCAGAGCCCTTTGGACCGTGGTCAACAGTAGTGCACTACTTTTTACCAGGGCACATTGGGGACCAGAGCCCTTTGGACCGTGGTCAACAGTAGTGAACTACTTTTTACCAGGGCACATTGGGGACCAGTGCCCTTTGGACCGTGGTCAACAGTAGTGCACTACTTTTTACCAGGGCACTGTGGGGACCAGAGCCCTTTGGGCCGTGGTCAACAGTAGTGCACTACTTTTTACCAGGGCACTGTGGGGACCAGAGCCCTTTGGACAGTGGTCAACAGTAGTGCACTACTTTTTACCAGGGCACTGTGGGGACCAGAGCCCTTTGGACCGTGGTCAACAGTAGTGCACTACTTTTTACCAGGGCACATTGGGGACCAGAGCCCTTTGGACCGTGGTCAACAGTAGTGCACTACTTTTTACCAGGACACATTGGGGACCAGAGCCCTTTGGACCGTGGTCAACAGTAGTGCACTACTTTTTACCAGGGCACATTGGGGACCAGAGCCCTTTGGACCGTGGTCAACAGTAGTGCACTACTTTTTACCAGGGCACTGTGGGGACCAGAGCCCTTTGGACCGTGGTCAACAGTAGTGCACTACTTTTTACCAGGGCACATTGGGGACCAGAGCCCTTTGGACCGTGGTCAACAGTAGTGCACTACTTTTTACCAGGGCACATTGGGGACCAGAGCCCTTTGGACCGTGGTCAACAGTAGTGCACTACTTTTTACCAGGGCACTGTGGGGACCAGAGCCCTTTGGACCGTGGTCAACAGTAGTGCACTACTTTTTACCAGGGCACATTGGGGACCAGAGCCCTTTGGACCGTGGTCAACAGTAGTGCACTACTTTTTACCAGGGCACATTGGGGACCAGAGCCCTTTGGACCGTGGTCAACAGTAGTGAACTACTTTTTACCAGGGCACATTGGGGACCAGTGCCCTTTGGACCGTGGTCAACAGTAGTGCACTACTTTTTACCAGGGCACTGTGGGGACCAGAGCCCTTTGGGCCGTGGTCAACAGTAGTGCACTACTTTTTACCAGGGCACTGTGGGGACCAGAGCCCTTTGGACAGTGGTCAACAGTAGTGCACTACTTTTTACCAGGGCACTGTGGGGACCAGAGCCCTTTGGACCGTGGTCAACAGTAGTGCACTACTTTTTACCAGGGCACATTGGGGACCAGAGCCCTTTGGACCGTGGTCAACAGTAGTGCACTACTTTTTACCAGGGCACTGTGGGGACCAGAGCCCTTTGGACCGTGGTCAACAGTAGTGCACTACTTTTTACCAGGGCACTGTGGGGACCAGAGCCCTTTGGACCGTGGTCAACAGTAGTGCACTACTTTTTACCAGGGCACTGTGGGGACCAGAGCCCTTTGGACCGTGGTCAACAGTAGTGCACTACTTTTTACCAGGGCACTGTGGGGACCAGAGCCCTTTGGACCGTGGTCAACAGTAGTGCACTACTTTTTACCAGGGCACATTGGGGACCAGAGCCCTTTGGACCGTGGTCAACAGTAGTGCACTACTTTTTACCAGGGCACATTGGGGACCAGACCCTTTGGACCGTGGTCAACAGTAGTGCACTACTTTTTACCAGGGCACATTGGGGACCAGAGCCCTTTGGACCGTGGTCAACAGTAGTGCACTACTTTTTACCAGGGCACATTAGGGACCAGAGCCCTTTGGACCGTGGTCAACAGTAGTGCACTACTGTTTACCAGGGCACTGTGGGGACCAGAGCACTTTGGACCGTGGTCAACAGTAGTGCACTACTTTTTACCAGGGCACTGTGGGGACCAGAGCCCTTTGGACCGTGGTCAACAGTAGTGCACTACTTTTTACCAGGGCACTGTGGGGACCAGAGCCCTTTGGACCGTGGTCAACAGTAGTGCACTACTTTTTACCAGGGCACTGTGGGGACCAGAGCCCTTTGGACCGTGGTCAACAGTAGTGCACTACTTTTTACCAGGGCACTGTGGGGACCAGAGCCCTTTGGACCGTGGTCAACAGTAGTGCACTATATAAGGAATAGGGTGCATGGACCGTGGTCAACAGTAGTGCACTACTTTTTACCAGGGCACTGTGGGGACCAGAGCCCTTTGGACCGTGGTCAACAGTAGTGCACTATATAAGGAATAGGGGCATGGACCGTGGTCAACAGTAGTGCACTACTTTTTACCAGGGCACTGTGGGGACCAGAGCCCTTTGGACCGTGGTCAACAGTAGTGCACTACTTTTTACCAGGGCACTGTGGGGACCAGAGCCCTTTGGACCGTGGTCAACAGTAGTGCACTACTTTTTACCAGGGCACTGTGGGGACCAGAGCCCTTTGGACCGTGGTCAACAGTAGTGCACTATATAAGGAATAGGGTGCATGGACCGTGGTCAACAGTAGTGCACTACTTTTTACCAGGGCACTGTGGGGACCAGAGCCCTTTGGACCGTGGTCAACAGTAGTGCACTATATAAGGAATAGGGTGCATGGACCGTGGTCAACAGTAGTGCACTACTTTTTACCAGGGCACTGTGGGGACCAGAGCCCTTTGGACCGTGGTCAACAGTAGTGCACTACTTTTTACCAGGGCACTGTGGGGACCAGAGCCCTTTGGACCGTGGTCAACAGTAGTGCACTACTTTTTACCAGGGCACATTGGGGACCAGAGCCCTTTGGACCGTGGTCAACAGTAGTGCACTACTTTTTACCAGGGCACTGTGGGGACCAGAGCCCTTTGGACCCTGGTCAACAGTAGTGCACTATATAGGGAATAGGGTGCATGGGCCCTGGTCAACAGTAGTGCACTATATAGGGAATAGGGTGCATGGGCCCTGGTCAACAGTAGTGCACTATATAGGGAATAGGGTGCATGGACCCTGGTCAACAGTAGTGTACTATATAGGGAATAGGGTGCATGGGCCCTGGTCAACAGTAGTGTACTATATAGGGAATAGGGTGCATGGACCCTGGTCAACAGTAGTGTACTATATAGGGAATAGGGTGCATGGGCCCTGGTCAACAGTAGTGTACTATATAGGGAATAGGGTGCATGGGCCCTGGTCAACAGTAGTGCACTATATAGGGAATAGGGTGCATGGGCCCTGGTCAACAGTAGTGCACTATATAATGAATAGGGTGCCATTTGGGACGAAGTCACATAGACGACTGTCCTCTTAAACATTGTGTTTGGTTGCTATGGATCACGTCCTGGTTGTTATGGATCATGCCCTGGTTGCTATCGATCACGTCCTGGTTGTTATGGATCATGTCCTGGTTGTTATGGATCACATCCTGGTTGTTATGGATCATGTCCTGGTTGTTATGGATCATGTCCTGGTTGTTATGGATCATGTCCTGGTTGTTATGGATCATGTCCTGGTTGCTTTGGATCACGTCCTGGTTGTTATGGATCACGTCCTGGTTGTTATGGATCACGTCCTGGTTGTTATGGATCATGTCCTGGTTGTTATGGATCACGTCCTGGTTGTTATAGATTATGTCCTGTTTGCTATGGATCATGTCCTGTTTGCTATGGATCATGTCCTGGTTGTTATGGATCACGTCCTGGTTGTTATGGATCATTTCCTGGTGGCTATGGATCATGTCCTGGTTGTTATGGAACATGTCCTGGTTGTTATGGATCATTTCCTGGTTGATATGGATCATGTCCTGGTTGCTATGGATCATTTCCTGTTTGTTATGGATCATGTCCTGGGTTGTTATGGATCATGTCCTGGTTGCTATGGATCATGTCCTGGTTGTTATGGATAATTTCCTGGTTGCTATGGATCATGTCCTGGTTGCTATGGAGAATTTCCTGGTTGCTATGGATCATGTCCTGGTTGCTATGGATCATGTCCTGGTTGTTATGGATCATTTCCTGGTTGCTATGGATCATGTCCTGGTTGCTATGGATCATTTCCTGGTTGCTATGGATCACGTCCTGGTTGTTATGGATCTCTAATTCCTAATAGTCCAACAGGAGCCAAGATGATCTAGCCTGATCCCAGATCTGTGTGTGTGTATGTGTATACATGTGTTTGTGTTGTCTTGCCAACCTGGTTCCAGATCTGTTTGTGTTGTCTTGCCAACCTGGTCCCAGATCTGTTTGTGTTGTCTTGCCAACCTGGTCCCAGATCTGTTTGTGTTGTCTTGCCAACCTGGTCCCAGATCTGTTTGTGTTTTCTTGCCAACATCAAAATCAAAATCAAATCAAATCAAATGTATTTATATAGCCCTTTGTACATCAGCTGATATCTCAAAGTGCTGTACAGAAACCCAGCCTAAAACCCCAAACAGCAAGCAATGCAGGTGTAGAAGCACGGTGGCTAGGAAAAACTCTCTAGAAAGGCCAGAACCTAGGAAGAAACCTAGAGAGGAACCAGGCTATGAGGGGTGGCCAGTCCTCTTCTGGCTGTGCCGGGTGGAGATTATAACAGAACATGGTCAAGATGTTCAAATGTTCATAAATGACCAGCATGGTCGAATAATAATAAGGCAGAACAGTTGAAACTGGAGCAGCAGCACAGTCAGGTCTCAGATCTGTTTGTGTTGTCTTGCCAACATAGTCCCAGATCTGTTTGTGTTGCCTTGCCAACATGTTTGGACCAGGCAAATGCTGCTCCGAGTCCCAGAACCATGTCCAATAGTCTGCGGTCCAGTGGAGCATCTATCTCACCACTCTGCTCCAAGCCACAATGACCACACAATAACTCCAGTCATCTATCATGTTGATTCATATGACTACAGTCATCTATTATGTTGATTCATTTGACTCCAGTCATGTATCATGTTGATTCATATGACTCCAGTCATGTATTATGTTGATTCATATGACTCCAGTCATGTATCATGTTGATTCATATGGCTCCAGTCATGTATCATGTTGATTCATATGACTCCAGTCATGTATCATGTTGATTCATATGACTCCAGTCATGTATCATGTTGATTCATATGACTCCAGGCATGTATCATGTTGATTCGTATGACTCCAGTCATGTATTATGTTGATTCATATGACTCCAGTCATGTATCATGTTGATTCATATGACTCCAGTCATGTATCATGTTGATTCATATGACTCCAGTCATGTATCATGTTGATTCATATGTGGTGCAGCAGCATACCGACGGAAGCTTCTTCCCACCGTTTCGTTTTGCCATTTAATCAATGAGCATCATGTTATTTCTTAATCTGGGCTTTTTGTTTCAAAGACATTAAGTGGGTATTACCCTGTTGCATTCAAGATGGTTGCTGTTTAACACCAGGGTCAAGGTTTACTAACTCTCCAGGAAGAAGAAACAGAGAAATAGTCCAAGACAAGTAGAAGGGTTAACATTTCAACTTTAAAGGGAGAATTCAGAAGTGACTTAGGGTTGTGAGGTGACCATTGGATCCCAGAATGGTTTTAACCTGTTGGAACTTGTCTCTCCCGCTCTTTCTTTCCCCACCCCTTTCATTGTGTAACAAGCCGTCATATCGGGTTAGTCCACTAGGGACTTTTCATTGTGTAACAAGCCGTCATATCGGGTTAGTCCACTAGGGACTTTTCATTGTGTAACAAGCCGTCATATCGGGTTAGTGCACTGGGGACTTTTCATTGTGTAACAAGCCGTCATATCGGGTTAGTTCACTAGGGACTTTTCATTGCATTATGTTAGTAATCAATTCAACCTATACTGTGTGTGTTTATGTTTAATTAAATATAGTTAATTGATTTGTAAAAATAGCCGTCATCACATTAATGATAGTCTTGTCACGACACTGAGGTGACCGTTGGATCCCAGGATGGTTTTAACATGCTGAAACATGGGAACACACCACTGGCATGTCTGGCAGAGAGACTGAGGTGACCCGTTGGATCCCAGGATGGTTTAAACATGTTGGAACATGGGAACACAACACTGGCATGTCTGGCAGAGAGACTGACGCTGTAAAGTAGTTCAAGAAACACACAGACACTTTCTAACTTGCTCTCGGCTCCCAATCCCAAGACATGATTTTAGGACTGCAGTTATTGTTGAATACGTACCTGTTTATTCAATCAAAATATATTCCTTTAGTGCTTGGGGTATAGTTTTTCCGGACTGTAGATGATTTATGGTCTGTATTTGACAGTTTAATCATGGCTAAAGTTTGACTGTAGACAATTTATGGCCTGTATTTTTGACAGTTTTAATCATGGCTAAAGTTTGAAAACTCACAATTTTTGTGTGTGTTATTTTCCTGAAGGAGAAACCAAATGGCAAAACATTCACAGATAATCAAATGAATGTGTTGTAAGAGTTTTTTTTCTCCCAGGTATTGTTCTGTGTCCATAACTCATGGAGATAATACTGGAGGAAGAACCAAGGAAACAACAGGTATTGTTCTGTGTCCATAACTCATGGAGATAATACTGGAGGAAGAACCAAGGAAACAACAGGTATTGTTCTGTGTCCATAACTCATGGAGATAATACTGGAGGAAGAACCAAGGAAACAACAGGTATTGTCCTGTGTCCATAACTCATGGAGATAATACTGGAGGAAGAACCAAGGAAACAACAGGTATTGTCCTATGTCCATAACTCATGGAGATAATACTGGAGGAAGTACCAAGGAAACAACAGGTATTGTTCTGTGTCCATAACTCATGGAGATAATACTGGAGGAAGAACCAAGGAAACAACAGGTATTGTTCTGTGTCCATAACTCATGGAGATAATACTGGAGGAAGAACCAAGGAAACAACAGGTATTGTTCTGTGTCCATAACTCATGGAGATAATCCTGGAGGAAGAACCAAGGAAACAACAAGTATTGTTCTGTGTCCATAACTCATGGAGATAATACTGGAGGAAGAACCAAGGAAACAACAGGTATTGTCCTATGTCCATAACTCATGGAGATAATACTGGAGGAAGAACCAAGGAAACAACAGGTATTGTTCTGTGTCCATAACTCATGGAGATAATACTGGAGGAAGAAACAAGGAAACAACAGGTATTGTCCTGTGTCCATAACTCATGGAGATAATACTGGAGGAAGAACCAAGGAAACAACAGGTATTGTTCTGTGTCCATAACTCATTTTTTTTTTTTTTTTTTTTTTTTTTTTTTTTTTTACCTTTATTTAGCCAGGCAAGTCAGTTAAGAACAAATTCTTATTTTCAATGACGGCCTGGGAACAGTGGGTTAACTGCCTGTTCAGGGGCAGAACGACAGATTTGTACCTTGTCAGCTCGGGGGTTTGAACTCGCAACCTTCCGGTTACTAGTCCAATGCTCTAACCACTAGGCTACCCTGCCGCCCCGTCCATAACTCATGGAGATAATACTGGAGGAAGAACCAAGGAAACAACAGGTACTGTTCTGTGTCCATAACTCATGGAGATACTACTGGAGGAAGAACCAAGGAAACAACAGGTATTGTTCTGTGTCCATAACTCATGGAGATAATACTGGAGGAAGAACCAAGGAAACAACAGGTATTGTCCTGTGTCCATAACTCATGGAGATAATACTGGAGGAAGAACCAAGGAAACAACAGGTATTGTTCTGTGTCCATAACTCATGGAGATAATACTGGAGGAAGAACCAAGGAAACAACAGGTATTGTTCTGTGTCCATAACTCATGGAGATAATACTGGAGGAAGAACCAAGGAAACAACAGGTATTGTTCTGTGTCCATAACTCATGGAGATAATTCTGGAGGAAGAACCAAGGAAACAACAGGTATTGTTCTGTGTCCATAACTCATGGAGATAATACTGGAGGAAGAACCAAGGAAACAACAGGTATTGTTCTGTGTCCATAACTCATTGAGATATACTGGAGGAAGTGTTGAATTGTTTGATAATTTCTTTAGCCTTTAGAATGCTCAGCAGCGATAGCACTATGATTTTGATTTTTTTTTTCAATCCAGATGTTTCCCAAAGAGTTGATATCTGTAGTAAAACCACAAGAAGAGCAGCCTGGAATAATTTGGTGGGACCAATGTCAAGCACAATTGAATTCCAAGTCTTTATTGATGCTTTATAAACATGCCTTTGATGTGCAGCTGTCTGTCTGGCAATGCATGCTGGGAGTAGAGTGATCCAGCAGAGCAGAGTGTGGTGTGTGTGTGTGTGTGTGTGTGCCCGTGCGCATTCATGTGTGCGTACTAGTGCGCATGTGTCTGTCATTGTGCTTTGGTCAAAAGTAGTGCACTCTCTGCTTGTTTTACCTGTTAACCTGTTAACCTTGGTTGATAAGTCTGATCTTGTTTTACCTGTTAACCTTGGTTGATAAGTCTGATCTTGTTTTACCTGTTAACCTTGGTTGATAAGTCTGCTGTGAGAGGCTGTGAGGGCTCAGGCTGACCCTGATACGTTCTGATGCCGCGCTTTGGAGTCACGCTAATAAATTATGTGTCTGTTGGCAGTCTGGGAACAGCTCTCAGTGTTTTCCTCAGCTGGCAGAGGTTACAACAACTCATTTACTTACTTATTCCACTCTGTTCTAAAAGTTTCCACAGAAACGCAGATGTCTCAGAGACGTTGTTGCCCACTGCATCGCAGTGCTTGAGGCGTCACTACAGCCCCGGGTTTGATCCCAGGCTGTGTCACAGCCAGCCGTGACTGGGAGACCAGTGAGGCGGCGCACAATTGGCCCAGGTTAGGGGAGGGTTTGGCCGGACGGGATTTCCTTGTCCCAACGAGCTCTGGCGTCTGCAAGCTGACATCGGTTGTCAGTTGGATGGTGTTTCCTCCGACACATTGGTGCGGCTGGCTTCCGGGTTAATCGAGCAACGTGTCAAGAAGCAGTGTGGCTTGGCAGGGTCGTGTTTCGGAGGACGTTTGGCTCTCGACCTTCCCCTCTCCCGAGTCCTTACGGGAGTTGCAGCGATGAGACAAGACTGTAACTACCAATTGGATATCAGGACATTGGTGTGAAAAAAGGAAAATAATAGTAATAATATGATGTTGTCAGATCAGATCTCACCTAGCCTGGTCTCAGATCTGATCTCACCTAGCCTGGTCTCAGATCAGATCTCACCTAGCCTGGTCTCAGATCTGATCTCACCTAGCCTGGTCTCAGATCTGATCTCACCTAGCCTGGTCCCAGATATATTTGTGCTTTTACCTTCTCCATCCTCATTGTTATGCCAAAATGTATTGCATGACAATTCCATAAGGAGTTGCCAAGAGAGCTATAACAGACTGGCACCAAGAATGAGAAAAAGCCTGACCAGACTTGAATCCAATGTTGTGTTTAGCCCCTGCCTACTGCGGTGATGTAGCGTCTTGTGCTCTAGCTAGCTAATCAACAACCATAATAAACTATTTGCTTTATTTGCACGAAGATGACTTTATGACTTCCCAGCGAACCAAAATTGGTTCTGTGAAAGTTCTCAGAACATTCATTAGGTCTCACGGCAAATGTTCTCATACCACAAAAAAACTGTCCAGGCTGGTGATTATACAATGTTTGTTTAAAACATTCGCCTGATGTTGGAAGAACATTCCTAGAACATATTTAATCTGTTCTTTAAAGGTTTCAGAATGGTTCATTTAGTTGTGGCGACAGTCTGGTGAGAATGTTGTGGGAACAGTCTGGTTAAAACGTTGTGGGAACAGTCTGGTTAGAATGTTGTGGGAATAGTCTGGTGAGAATGTTGTTGGAACAGTCTGGTTAAAATGTTGTGGGAACAGTCTGGTTAGAATGTTGTGGGAACAGTCTGATTAAAATGTTGTGGGAACAGTCTGGTTAGAATGCTGTGGGGACAGTCTGGTTAGAATGTTGTGGGAATAGTCTGGTTAGAATGTTGTGGGAACAGTCTGGTGAGAATGTTGTGGGAACAGTCTGGTTAGAATGTTGTGGGAACAGTCTGGTTAGAATGCTGTGGGAACAGTCTGGTTAAAATGTTGTGGGAACAGTCTGGTGAGAATGTTGTGGGAACAGTCTGGTTAGAATGTTGTGGGAACAGTCTGGTTAGAATGCTGTGGGGACAGTCTGGTTAGAATGTTGTGGGAACAGTCTGGTTAGAACGTTGTGGGAACAGTCTGGTGAGAATGTTGTGGGAACAGTCTGGTGAGAATGTTGTGGGGACAGTCTGGTTAGAATGTTGTGGGGACAGTCTGGTGAGAATGTTGTGGGAACAGTCTGGTGAGAATGTTGTGGGGACAGTCTGGTTAGAATGTTGTGGGGACAGTCTGGTGAGAATGTTGTGGGAACAGTCTGGTGAGAATGTTGTGGGGACATCACAAAATATATGTTCCCAAACACAAAAACTGTGCAGTTGGGAAGATGGATTCAACAATGTTTCTTTTAGGGTGCAAAAAACATTCAGACGATGCTGCAAGAACGTCCCTAGAACACATTTTGTCTGTTCTTTAAAGGTTCCCAGAATGTTTCATTAGGTTGTGGGAACATTGTGAGGATATTACTATAGATAGTTTTCTCAAAACACTTAAACTGTCCTATTGTCCTGTCCTACTCAGATCATGTTTGTATCAGGGTACACAAAACATTCCTTTTGATGTTCCATTAATGTTGACAGAACAGTCGTTGAGGTAATTAAACGGTTCCTCGAGCATTTAATTAGGTTGTGGGAACAGTGTCGGTACATTACAAGAAATAAGTTCACAAAACACAAGATATACTCAGTCATACAATGTTTAAGTTACCGTTGTAAAGGACATTCCTATAATATTGCAAGAATGTTGGCAGAACACCCAAATCGTTCACAGAACATTTTATTATCTTTTTGGGGGGGGGGGGGAGTTGTCTGGGATGTTGCAAGAATATTCTTGTGATATTCACATAGATTACACAGAACATTCCCACAACGTTGCACAATGTTCCACAATGTTCCAAATAAGTATGTTTTTTTAATGATGTTCATAACATATCTGTTTCATGTTTTAACATAATATTCCATTGATGTTCACGCAATATACATTCTTACCTTGTCTTGGAGGTCCTCCAAATATTTAAAGAACATTTAGAAAATGTTATATTTAACTTTTACGTAATATTACAGAAACATTATCAGCATGCAAATGTGTAGCTCCTTAAAGCAGATTTGGAATTCATCCCCGTTATGTTTCTCTACAGATTTAACGGCAATTCACATTTTGAAGGTGATATAGACACATTTTAATTTCATTCATAGGACATTTGAACAGCATTTAATCATACAAACAAAAAATATTTTTTACACTTCATATGTTGACAATCTGCATATTATTTCATTCACAGGACATTTGAACAGCATTTAATTAACTTCTTATGGCTGGGGGCAGTATTGAGTAGCTTGGATGAATAAGGTGCCCAGAGGTGCCCAGAGTAAACTGCCTGCTACTCAGTCCCAGTTGCTAGTATATTCATATCATTAGTATATTTTGATAGAAAACACTCTGAAGTTTCGAATAATGTTTGAATGATGTCTGTGAGTATAACAGAACTCATATGGCAGGCAAAAACCTGAGAAAAGAATCCAACCAGGCTTTGGAAGATCTGAGGTTTGTCGTTTTTCAACTCATTCCCTATTGAAGATACATTGGGATATTGGTCATGTTGCACTTCCTAAGGCTTCCACTAGATGTCAATAGTCTTTAGAAACTGGTTTGAGGCTTCTACTGTAAAGGAGGGGCTCATAAGGGCTGTTTGAGTCAGTGGTCTGGCAGAGTGCCACGGGCTCGCGACGCGCAGTCATGAGAGGTAGCTCGTGTTCCATTGCTTTTCTACAGACAAAGGAATTGTCCGGTTGGAACAATTTATGTTAAAAACATCCTAAAGATTGATTCTATACATCGTTTGGCATGTTTCTACGGACTGTAACGGAACGTTTTGACATTTCGTCTGCTCCTAGTGAACGCGCTTCGTGACTTTGGATTTGTTTACAAAACGCGCTAACAAAAGTAGCTATTTGGACATAAATGATGGACATTATCGAACAAAACAAACATTTATTGTGGAACTGGGATTCCTGGGAGTGCATTCTGATGAAGATCATCAAAAGTAAGTGAATATGTATAATGTTATTTCTGACTTCTGTTGACTGCACAATATGGAGGATATCTGTTTGGCTGGTTTGGGCTCTGAGCGCCGTACTCAGATTATTGCATGGTTTGCTTTTTCAGTAAAGCTTTTTTGAAATCTGACAGAGCGGTTACATTAAGGAGAAGTGGATCTAATATTCCATGCATAACACTTGTATCTTTTAGCAATGTTTATTATGAGTGTTTCTGTAAATTGATGTGGCTCTCTGCAAAATCACCAGATGTTTTTGGAACTACTGAACATGACGCACCAATGCATACTGAGATTTTTTTATATAAATATGCACTTTATCGAACAAAACATACATGTATTGTGTAACATGAAGTCCTATGAGTGTCATCTGATGAAGATCATCAAAGGTTAGTGATTCATTTTCTCTCTATTTCTGCTTTTTGTGACTCCTGTCTTTGGCTGGAAAAATGGCTGTGTTTTTCTGTGACTTGGCGGTGACCCATACCTTAAGGGAACATTTCGGCATTTCGTGTATGATCAGTGAGAAAGTCCATATTGCAAATGTACGGTCCCTTACTAGACGTCCGAAATCGTTTGTAAAATTCGCGGTCGGCGTCGGGCCGTGCGGTAGGGCCAGACCTACCGGGAAGTCATCAAATGAACTTTGTCGGACATTCGGTTTCCGTTTTATAAAATAAACAAGTTTTTGACCGTTTTTCCGCTATCCCGGAATTTCCCACAAGAGGGCATACGGAATCATATGGCAATTTGGCAAAACATCACGAATCACGACGGGGCCTTATCTCGAAAACGGAAAATATTTCGAAGCCGAAACTTGGTGAGCGTAGGTTTGGCATAATGGGCAGTTGGCCCCGAACAAGATGGCGTCTAGGCCTCGACGGTTTTTGAGTTATGGCCGTTTTTCTGGGATTAAAGGTCCTAAATGGAAATAGAGAAATTATTTTTCCACTTCAGGTCAAAGTCAAGGAGCCTCCGGTGTCAATAAAAAAAGAACCAGCCATTTATCTATCGTCATTTAAGAGAAACGGAACAATGACAACTTGGCGATGGTCACAAATAGGCGTTTTTTTTTTTCAACGGTTACAGATCCAGTTGCAGGGTGTTCATACGAATCTTTTTAAAGTGTGCTGCGGAGCTCTGCGAGATTTCTGTGATTTTCTATGATTTTCTGAAATAACACACACATACTAAACCCTCCGTAAATAACTCAGTTGTTAACGTAAAGACTTAAAACTCAGGATTCTGTAACAGCATACCCCAATGAGGATATGTGGTGATTTATAGCTTCCTGTGCCAACCGGAAGTGCCATAATTGGTGTCTCAGGGGCTGTTTCAAAGGGTTAAAAAAGTCTGATCTGTCCAAAACTTCATATATGTGATTAGGCAACCCCCATGAACTGTAAATCAGTCATTTTTCCCCAAAAAATTCAAAGGAAAAAAAAATCACACTAAAACACAACTTGAATGGAGGGACGTATTGGGGTGCGTAGAGACAGACAGTGGCTGCAATAGTTAGCTTTGTTCGAGCTAAAAAAGAACCGTCAGACCTAGAGTTCCGAAACTTTAGAAACCTGTTCTAGACCTCCGGTCGATGGTGCGTGGTGAGTTACGTGGCTCTAGACGGTTCTCGGACCGAGAAACAGCCTCGTACATTTGCAATACCTTCAATTCATTTTGACCATTACGAAAATGACGACGTTTAGAAAAGTCTCAGAGACGCAAGGCTAGGTGCATTGAAACCGGCTCGGCCCATAGAGACAGACCCCAACGTTTCTGTCCGATAGCTCGTTCAAGGACCCCGTAGCAAGGCATGGAAAAAAGTGGATTTTCAGCACCAATTAGGGTTTTTCTCGGACACCAAATGACCTATCGAGCCGAAACTCGGGATTCGGGGTCGCCTCACATAGGACTTCACATAATGTCCGAACTGGACCCGCAGCTAGAACGTAACTATGTGTTTTACCTTTTTATTATGTTTTAAACTAAAGGCGCTGTGAATTATGGGACTGCTCTGACATATGTGATAGTTGGCTTCTAAATGAGTAGTAAAAAGTGGGTTTGGTGTCATAATGACATCTAATTGACTGATGGACACTGACTTGCTAGTTGACTTTTGTGCATTTGCAATATGTTTAAACGGAGAGGGACCATCACCAAAATGGCATTCTGAAATCAACATAAAAAATGGCATCACCATAGTCTCCAGACTGTGCTGAGTTCAACGAGCTATCCCGCTTGACCGTAGCTCGCTCGGTCTAAGCGCAACGACCATTAGAAAAGTAGGCCCAAAATGAAGCCTGCCCCACAATGTCATTTGCTTTTGAGTGACAGTGAGAGAACCGTTAGGGTGAGAAGAAAAATTCCACCACATGAATGTTCCTAAGGTCCTCCCGATCTGTACAAGCCTAACCTTGACCGTGTGGCATTAACCCTTAAGAGTAAAACAGTGTTTTTTGATCTCACAGATTACAGTGTCATCTCTCCCCATAGGAATACATTGCCTGCACCCCTAATTTCAACCTGAAGTCTATATGGGTTATGAATGCCGTATGAACCTGTCTTCGGTACCAGTCCATCAGGCCACTATGAGGTCTACCTGTGTTGATTCTGAGCTTCCTGGACCAACCGGAAGTGGTTAAAATGCCCCTAAAAGTGTTTACCCATACCCTGCCTGCAGTTTGACAGACATAGTGCATTCAACCCTGTGTAAATCAGTCAGTTCTTAACGTAAGGACTTAAAACTCAGGATTCTGTAACAGCATACCCCAATGGGGATATGTGTTGATTTATAGCTTCCTGTGCCAACCGGAAGTGCCATAACTGGTGTCTCAGGGGCTGTTTCAAGGGGTTAAAAAAGTCTGATCTTTCCAAAACTTCATATGTGTGATTAGGCAACCCCCATGAACTGTAAATCAGTCATTTTTCCCAAAAAAAATCAAAGGAAAAAAAAATCACACTAAAACACACCTTGGATGGAGGGACGTATTGGGGTGCGTAGAGACAGACAGTGGCTGCAATAGTTAGCTTTGTTGGAGCTAAAAAAGAACCGTCAGACCTAGAGTTCCGAAACTTTAGAAACCTGTTCTAGACCTCCGGTTGATGGTGCGTGGTGAGTTACGTGGCTCTAGACGGTTCTCGGACCGAGAAACAGCCTCGTACATTTGCAATACCTTCAATTCATTTTGACCATTACGAAAATGACGACGTTTAGAAAAGTCTCAGAGACGCAAGGCTAGGTGCATTGAAACCGGCTCGGCCCATAGAGACGGACCCCGACGTGCCTGTCCGATAGCTCGTTCAAGGACCCCGTAGCAAGGCATGGAAAAAAGTGGATTTTCAGCACCAATTAGGGTTTTTCTCGGACACCAAATGACCTATCGAGCCGAAACTCGGGATTCGGGGTCGCCTCACATAGGCCTTCACATAATGTCCGAACTGGACCCGCAGCTAGAACGTAACTATGTGTTTTACCTTTTTATTATGTTTTAAACCGAAGGCGCTGTGAATTATGGGACTGCTCTGACATATGTGATAGTTGGCTACTAAATGAGTAGGAAAAAGTGGGTTTGGTGTCAATTGATATCCATTTGGTGTCATAATGACATCTAATTGACTGATGGACACTGACTTGCTAGTTGACTTTTGTACATTTGCAATATGTTTAAACGGAGAGGGACCATCACCAAAACGGCATTCTGAAATCAACACAAAAAATGGCATCACCATAGTCTCCAGACTGTGCCGAGTTCAAGGAGACGCCCCGCTTGACCGTAGCTCGTTCTGAGTGCAGCAAACTTGAAAAAAAGAAGGCCCAAAATGAAGCCTGCACCACAATGTCATTTGCTTTTGGGTGACAGTGAGAGAACCGTTAGAGTGAGAAGAAAAATTGCACCACATGAATGTTCCTAAGGTCCTCCCGATCTGAACAAGCCTAACCTTGACCGTGTGGCATTAACCCTTAACAGTAAAACAGTGTTTTTTGATCTCACAGATTACAGTGTCATCTCTCCCCATAGGAATACATTGCCTGCACCCCTAATTTCAACCTGAGGCCTATGTGGGTTATGAATGCCGTATGAACCTGTCTTCGGTACCAGTCCATCAGGCCACTATGAGGTCTACCTGTGTTGATTCTAAGCTTCCTGGACCAACCGGAAGTGGTTAAAATGCCCCTAAAAGTGTTTACCCATACACTGCATGCAGTTTGATAGACATAGTGCATTCAACCCTGTGTAGATCAGTCAATTCTTAACGTAAGGACTTAAAACTCAGGATTCTGTAACAGCATACCCCAATGAGGATATGTGTTGATTTATAACTTCCTGTGCCAACCGGAAGTGCCATAATTGGTGTCTCAGGGGCTGTTTCGAAGGGTTAAAAAAGTCTGATCTTTCCAAAACTTCATATGTGTGATTAGGCAACCCCCATGAACTGTAAATCAGTCATTTTTCCCAAAAAAATTCAAAGGAAAAAAAAATCACACTAAAACACAACTTGGAAGGAGGGACGTATTGGGGTGCGTAGAGACAGACAGTGGCTCCAATACTTAGCTTTGTTGGAGCTAAAAAAGAACCGTCGGACCTAGAGTTCCGAAACTTTAGAAACCTGTTCTAGACCTCCCGTAGATGGTGCGTGGTGAGTTACGTGGCTCTAGAAGGTTCTCGGACCGAGAAACAGCCTCGTACATTTGAAATAACTTCAATTCATTTTTGCATCACGAAAATGACGACATTTAGAAATGTCCCAGAGTCGCAAGACTAGGTGCATTGCAAACGTCTCGGCCCATATAGACAGACCCCAACGTTTCTGTCCAATAGCTCATTCAAGGACCCCGTAGCAAGTCATGGAAAATAGTGGATTTTCAGCACCAATTAGGGTTTTTCTCGGACACCAAATGACCTATCGAGCCGAAACTTGGGATTCGGGGTCGCCTCAGCTAGGCCAACACATAACATAAGAAATGGACCCGCAGCTAGAACGTAACTACGTGTTTTATGGTTTTTTTATGGTTTGAACCGAAGGGGTTGTGAATTTTGGGCCAGCTCTGAAGTATGTAATAGTTGGCTACTAAACGAGTTGGAAAAAGTGGGTTTGGTGTCAGTTTGTATCAGTTTGGTGGTCAGAATGATATCTAATTGACTGATGGACTCTTGTCCACTTGACTCTTGTACATTTGCAATATGATCCTATAGTGAAAAAACATCACCAAAAGCGACATTCTGAAATCAACCCAAACGAGCGATTGAGATGGCCCAGAATCACTGCAAAGCCATCCCGAGTTCATCGGGCCAGTCAATTTCACATTCCTGCAAGATTTTTATAGCATGACAAATTCGTGATGGTATCTGCCCTTTAAAACATATTGCAAATGCACAGTGACTTTGAAAAAGTAAGGAAACATAAACAAAAAAAATCAAACTTTTTTTTTTTTGGGTGACCAGTTGCACGTGCATTTGCAATATGATTCTATAGTGAAAAAACATATTGCAAATGCACAGTGACTTTGAAAAAGTAAGGAAACATAAACAAAAAAAATCTAAAAAATGTTTGGGGGGATGACCAGTTGCATGTGCATTTGCAATATGATTCTATAGTGAAAAAACATATTGCAAATGCACAGTGACTTTGAAAAAGTAAGGAAACATAAACAAAAAAAATCCAAAATTTTTTTGGGGGGTGACCAGTTGTACGTGCATTTGCAATATGATTCTATAGTGAAAAAACATATTGCAAATGCACAGTGACTTTGAAAAAGTAAGGAAACATAAACAAAAAAAATCTAAATTTTTTTTGGGGGGATGACCAGTTGCATGTGCATTTGCAATATGATTCTATAGTGAAAAAACATATTGCAAATGCACAGTGACTTTGAAAAAGTAAGGAAAAATAAACAAAAAAAAATCTAATTTTTTTGGGGGGGGATGACCAGTTGCACGTGCATTTGCAATATGATTCTATAGTGAAAAAACATATTGCAAATGCACAGTGACTTTGAAAAAGTAAGGAAAAATAAACAAAAAAAAATCTAATTTTTTGGGGGGGGGATGACCAGTTGCACGTGCATTTGCAATATGATTCTATAGTGAAAAAACATATTGCAAATGCACAGTGACTTTGAAAAAGTAAGGAAAAATAAACAAAAAAAATCTAAAAATTTTTTTGGGGGATGACCAGTTGCACGTGCATTTGCAATATGATTCTATAGTGAAAAAACATATTGCAAATGCACAGTGACTTTGAAAAAGTAAGGAAACATAAACAAAAAAAATCTAAATTTTTTTGGGGGGGATGACCAGTTGCATGTGCATTTGCAATATGATTCTATAGTGAAAAAACATATTGCAAATGCACAGTGACTTTGAAAAAGTAAGGAAACATAAACAAAAAAAATCTAAATTTTTTTTGGGGGGATGACCAGTTGCATGTGCATTTGCAATATGATTCTATAGTGAAAAAACATATTGCAAATGCACAGTGACTTTGAAAAAGTAAGGAAACATAAACAAAAAAAATCTAAATTTTTTGGGGGGGGATGACCAGTTGCATGTGCATTTGCCATATGATTCTATAGTGAAAAAACATATTGCAAATGCACAGTGACTTTGAAAAAGTAAGGAAACATAAACAAAAAAAATCTAAAATTTTTTTGGGGGGATGACCAGTTGCATGTGCATTTGCAATATGATTCTATAGTGAAAAAACATATTGCAAATGCACAGTGACTTTGAAAAAGTAAGGAAAAATAAACAAAAAAAAATCTAATTTTTTTTGGGGGGGATGACCAGTTGCACGTGCATTTGCAATATGATTCTATAGTGAAAAAACATATTGCAAATGCACAGTGACTTTGAAAAAGTAAGGAAAAATAAACAAAAAAAATCTAATTTTTTTTTGGGGGGATGACCAGTTGCACGTGCATTTGCAATATGATTCTATAGTGAAAAAACATATTGCAAATGCACAGTGACTTTGAAAAAGTAAGGAAACATAAACAAAAAAAATCTAAAATTTTTTGGGGGGGATGACCAGTTGCATGTGCATTTGCAATATGATTCTATAGTGAAAAAACATATTGCAAATGCACAGTGACTTTGAAAAAGTAAGGAAACATAAACAAAAAAAATCTAAATTTTTTTTGGGGGGATGACCAGTTGCATGTGCATTTGCAATATGATTCTATAGTGAAAAAACATATTGCAAATGCACAGTGACTTTGAAAAAGTAAGGAAACATAAACAAAAAAAATCCAAATTTTTTATTTTTGGGTGACCAGTTGCACGTGCATTTGCAATATGATTCTATAGTGAAAAAACATATTGTAAATGCACAGTGACTTTGAAAAAGTAAGGAAACATAAACCAAAAAAATCTACATTTTTTTGGGGGGGGGGTGACCAGTTGCATGTGCATTTGCAATATGATTCTATAGTGAAAAAACATCACCAAAAGCGACATTCTGAAATCAACCCAAACGAGCGATTGAGATGACCCAGAATCACTGCAAAGCCATCCCGAGTTCATCGGGCCAGTCAATTTCACATTCCTGCAGGATTTTTATAGCATGACAAATTCGTGATGGTACCTGCCCATTAAAACATATTGCAAATGCACAGTGACTTTGAAAAAGTAAGGAAACATAGAATCAAATTATTATTTTTTGGGTTACCAGTTGCACATTTCAGATCACCAGTTGCACATTTCAGATCACCAGTTGCACATTTCAGATCACCAGTTGCACGGAGGAAAATCGTTACTTTTGACTTTGACTTTTGACTTCCTATGAAATCATATTCCAAATGGAGAAAACATATGCCTTATGCACTAGTAAAAAAAAAAAAAAAATGATAATAAAGTATGACTAAAGTATGTTGATAAAGTTCTTATACATGTGTAATTGACATAAAAATTGAAAGAATTTTGAAAAACGGTCCAGAAAGCACTTTTTTAAGGATGTGTGAAGTTTTTTACCAAATTTTGACATTTTTGACTTTTGACTTTTGACTTCCTATGAAATCATATTGCAAATGGACAAAACATATGCCTTATGCGCATGTAATTAAAAAAATTAATTGGCAATTGCCATTTGGCATTTGCCATATACTTTGCACGAATCAACGCCGCTTTGGGTGGTATTGGACATCGTGTACATGGTTTGTCCAATGCCAATATCTTGACATTCATTTTTGTACAAATCAGGGGGGTATTCCCTTACATAATCGTTTGTGGTGCTTTCGCAGTAAAGCCAAATCGGACACTGTGGTGGGATTAACAACAAGATTACCTTTAAAATGGTATGAGATACTTGTATGTTTGAGGAATTTTAATTATGAGATTTCTGTTGTTTTGAATTTGGCGCCCTGCACTTTCACTGGCTGTTGTCATTTCATCCCGTTATCTCACCCATAAGACGTTTTTGGATGACCCGAACCAAATTTACATAGAAATGTAGTTGCACATCTGTCATTCTCATTGAAAGTGAGTCTAAAAAGCGGTAGATCTGTTCTACGTGCGCTATGTCTACGCTTCCCGTTCTTAAATTTGTTTTTTTGCATCTTTTAATTTCAGTTTTGTGCTTCAAAACAGCTGTGGGAAAAACAACCGTTTATTGAAAGGATATTTCACCGCGGTTTAGATGTTTCTCGACACCACGTGTCAAACTCACCGCGGTTTAGATGTTTCTCGACACCACGTGTCAAACTCACCGCGGTTTAGATGTTTCTCGACACCACGTGTCAAACTCACCGCGGTTTAGATGGGCCAACAGTTTGATTCGTGCTCGACAGGATGGCATGTACTCTGTTTTTCCTGTTAGCTTGTGCTCTTGGTATGTTCCAAACGGCACCCTATTCCCTATATAGTGCACTATATAGAGAAGAGTGTGGCGTTTGGAATGCTCTCTCTCTCTCTCTTTCTTTCTCTCTCTCTCTCTCTCTCTCTCTCGCTCTCTCTCTCTTCTCTCTCTCTCTCTCTCTCTCTCTCTCTCTCTCTCTCTGTCTCTCTCCTCTCTCTCTCTCTCTCTCTCTCTCTCTCTCTCTCTCTCTCTCACTCTCTCTCTCTCTCTCTCTCTGTGTGTGGATGTTAAGCCTGCTGTGAGAGCTCAGGTTGACCCTAATGAGTTCTGATGCCACGCTGAACAAACACCGCTGGGTCTAGGTACTGTGTTGTATGGGCTTGTCCCAAATGGCACCGTGTTCCCTACAGATGTGCCGTCTTAATTTGATCACCCTGTTGCAGGAGAAAAAAAGGCTTCTGAACTTTGTAAGTTTCCACTTTAAAATTTCAGATTTGAATTTGACTTTTGGGACATTTGGGACACAAATAGTGTGTGTACAGGTAACAGCCAACACAATAGAAACATTTGAGTAAATGAGGGGACACAAAGTATTTTGAAACAGGTGCTTCCACACAGGTGTGTTTTCTGAGTTCATTAAGCAACTAACATCCCATCATACTTAGGGTGATGTATTAAAATGCTGAGCAGGCCATTATTTTGGCTACCGTGGCTATGCCCCCAATAGGATGGAAATACCCCCATCCACAGGGTATTGGTGGTCACTGAAGGTATTTGATGTAAACCATTAGCCATGGTCGTCTCAATCACCAGATCTCAACCCGTATGGGAGATTCTGGAGCCGGCGCCTGAGACGCCGTTTTCCCTCCATCCATCAACGGAACACTAAATGATGGAATTTCTCACGGAAGAATGATGTCACAATAGAGTTCCAGACACCTGTAGAATCTCTATCAAGGTGCATTGAAGCTGTTCTGGCTGCTGGTGGCCCAACACCCTATTAAGACACGTTATGTTAGTAGTTACCTGTTCTGGTCCAACACCCCATTAATACACGTTATGTTAGTAGTTACCTGTTCTGGTCCAACACCCTATTAAGACACGTTATGTTAGTAGTTACCTGTTCTGGTGGTCCAACACCCTATTAAGACACGTTATGTTAGTAGTTACCTGTTCTGGTGGTCCAACACCCTATTAAGACACGTTATGTTAGTAGTTACCTGTTCTGGTCCAACACCCTATTAAGACACGTTATGTTAGTAGTTACCTGTTCTGGTCCAACACCCTATTAAGACACGTTATGTTAGTAGTAACCTGTTCTGGTCCAACACCCTATTAAGACACGTTATGTTAGTAGTTACCTGTTCTGGTGGTCCAACACCCTATTAAGACACGTTATGTTAGTAGTTACCTGTTCTGGCCCAACACCCTATTAAGACACGTTATGTTGCTGTTTCCTTTCCTACGGTATATTCTGGTTTGTTAACTCGGGGTCATATG
This sequence comes from Oncorhynchus clarkii lewisi, assembly GCF_045791955.1. Classification (NCBI taxonomy): domain Eukaryota; kingdom Metazoa; phylum Chordata; class Actinopteri; order Salmoniformes; family Salmonidae; genus Oncorhynchus; species Oncorhynchus clarkii. The sequence goes on from NC_092169.1 coordinate 59,766,164, forward strand.
AAGGTCAACACAGGTGCTGCCTTCCTGTATACTGTAAATACCGTACTAATTGGTCAGACCCACCGGTGGGTAAGCTGCAGGCCTGTTAGCTATTAGACTCTTATCGTACAGGATTAAATGTTTCAGTCTATTTGATAAAGCCTGCCTGGGATAAATGGACTGAGCTCTATTAATCAAACCAGTATGTGGTCTTTGGATCTCACAGGATATGGGGGATTTATGTGTCTCTCTGTTCCTGTTAGAGTATGATGGAGGATGATCCAGGGTCAGAGAGAGAGACAGTTAGAGAGAGAGAGAGTCAGATGGAGAGAGGGAGACAGGTAGAGAGAGACAGGTAGAGAGAGACACAGGTAGAGATAGAGAGACAGGTAGTGATAGAGAGACAGGCAGAGAGAGAGACAGGTAGAGAAAGAGACAGGTAGAGAGAGAGACAGGGAGTGATAGAGTGACAGGTAGAGAGAGAGACAGGTAGAGAGAGAGAGAGAGACAGGTAGAGAGAGAGACAGGTAGAGAGAGAGACAGGTAGAGAGAGAGAGACAGGTAGAGAGAGAGACAGGTAGAGTGAGAGAGACAGGTAGAGAGAGAGACAGGTAGAGAGAGAGAGAGAGAAGGATAGAGAGAGACAGGTAGAGAGAGAGACAGGTAGAGAGAGAGACAGGTAGTGATAGAGAGGCAAGTAGAGATAGAGAGACAGGTAGTGATAGTGACTTTCCAATTCCATACAGATACTCATACCATTCCATACAGATACACATACCATTCCATACAGACACTCATACCATACCATTCCATACCATTCCATACAGATACTCATACCATTCCATTCCATTCCATACAGATACTCATACCATTCCATACAGATACTCATACCATTCCATACAGATACTCATACCATTCCATACAGATACACATACCATTCCATACAGATACTCATACCATTCCATACAGATACTCATACCATTCCATTACATACAGATACACATACCATTCCATACAGATACTCATACCATTCCATACAGATACTCATACCATTCCATTCCATACAGATACTCATACCATTCCATTCCATACAGATACTCATAGCATTCCATTCCATACAGATACTCATACCATTCCATTCCATACAGATACTCATACCATTCCATTCCATACAGATACTCATACCATTCCATTCCATACAGATACTCATAGCATTCCATTCCATACAGATACACATACCATTCCATACAGATACTCATACCATTCCATACAGATACTCATACCATTCCATACAGATACTCATACCATTCCATACAGATACTCATACCATTCCATACAGATACACATACCATTCCATACAGCTACTCATACCATTCCATACAGATACTCATTCCATTCCATACAGATACTCATACCATTCCATACAGATACACATACCATTCCATACAGATACTCATACCATTCCATACAGATACTCATACCATTCCATTCCATACAGATACTCATACCATTCCATACAGACACTCATACCATTCCATTCCTTACAGATACTCATACCATTCCATTCCATACAGATAATCATACCATTCCATACAGATACTCATACCATTCCATTCCATACAGATACTCATACCATTCCATTCCATACAGATACTCATACCATACCATACAGATACTCATACCATTCCATTCCATACAGATACTCATACCATACCATTCCATACAGATACACATACCATTTCATACAGATACTCATACCATTCCATACAGATACTAATAATATTCCATTCCATACAGATACTCATACCATACCATACAGATACTCATACCATTCCATACAGATACTCATACCATTCCATTCAGATACTCATACCATTCCATTCCAGACAGATACTCATACCATACCATTCCATACAGATACACATACCATTTCATACAGATACTCATACCATTCCATACAGATACTAATAATATTCCATTCCATACAGATACTCATACCATACCATACAGATACTCATACCATTCCATACAGATACTCATACCATTCCATTCAGATACTCATACCATTCCATTCCAGACAGATACTCATACCATACCATTCCATACAGATACTCATACCATTCCATACAGATACTCATACCATTCCATACAGATACTCATACCATTCCATACAGATACTCATTCCATTCCATACAGATACTCATACCATTCCATACAGATACTCATACCATTCCATACAGATACTCATACCATTCCATACAGATACTCATTCCATTCCATACAGATACTCATACCATTCCATTCCATACCATACCATACCATTTCATACAGATACTCATTCCATTCCATACAGATACTCATACCATTTCATTCCATACAGATACTCATACCAATCCATACATATACTCATACCATTCCATTCCATACAGATACTCATACCATTCCATACAGACACTCATACCATTCCATTCCATATAGATACTCATTCCATTCCATACAGATACTCATACCATTCCATTCCATACAGATACTCATACCATTCCATACAGATACTCATACCATTCCATTCCATACAGATACTCATACCATTCCATACAGATACTCATTACATTCCAAACAGATACTCATTCCATTCCATACAGATACTCATACCATTCCATTCCATACAGATACTCATACCATTCCATTCCATTCCATACAGATACTCATACCATTCCATACAGATACTCATACCATTCCATACAGATACACATACCATTCCATTCCATACAGATACTCATACCATACCATTCCATACAGATACTCATACCATTCCATACAGATACTAGTACCATTCCATACAGATACTCATACCATTCCATTCCATTCAGATACTCATACCATTCCATTCCATACAGATACTCATTCCATTCCATAAAGATACTCATACCATTCCATTGCATACCATACCATACCATTTCATACAGATACTCATACCATTCCATTCCATACAGATACTCATACCATTCCATACAGATACTCATACCATTCCATACAGATACACATACCATTCCATACAGATACTCATACCATTCCATTCCATACAGATACTCATTCCATTCCATACAGATACTCATACCATTCCATTGCATACCATACCATACCATTTCATACAGATACACATTCCATTCCATACAGATACTCATTCCATTCCATACAGATACTCATACCATTCCATTGCATACCATACCATACCATTTCATACAGATACTCATACCATTCCATACAGATACTCATACCATTCCATACAGATACACATACCATTCCATTCCATACAGATACTCATTCCATTCCATACAGATACACATACCATTCCATTCCATACAGATACTCATTCCATTCCATACAGATACTCATACCATTCCATTCCATACAGATACTCATACCATTCCATACAGATACTCATACCATTCCATTCCATACAGATACTCATACCATTCCATACAGATACTCATTACATTCCATACAGATACTCATTCCATTCCATACAGATACTCATACCATTCCATTCCATACAGATACTCATACCATTCCATTCCATTCCATACAGATACTCATACCATTCCATACAGATACTCATACCATTCCATACAGATACACATACCATTCCATTCCATACAGATACTCATACCATACCATTCCATACAGATGCTCATACCATTCCATACAGATACTCATACCATTCCATACAGATACTCATACCATTCCATTCCATTCAGATACTCATACCATTCCATTCCATACAGATACTCATTCCATTCCATACAGATACTCATACCATTCCATTGCATACCATACCATACCATTTCATACAGATACTCATACCATTCCATTCCATACAGATACTCATACCATTCCATACAGATACTCATACCATTCCATACAGATACACATACCATTCCATACAGATACTCATACCATTCCATTCCATACAGATACTCATTCCATTCCATACAGATACTCATACCATTCCATTGCATACCATACCATACCATTTCATACAGATACTCATTCCATTCCATACAGATACTCATTCCATTCCATACAGATACTCATACCATTCCATTGCATACCATACCATACCATTTCATACAGATACTCATTCCATTCCATACAGATACTCATTCCATTCCATACAGATACTCATACCATTCCATTGCATACCATACCATACCATTTCATACAGATACTCATACCATTCCATACAGATACTCATTCCATTCCATACAGATACACATACCATTCCATTCCATACAGATACTCATTCCATTCCATACAGATACTCATACCATTCCATTGCATACCATACCATACCATTCCATACAGATACTCATACCATTCCATTCCATACAGATACTCATACCATTCCATACAGATACTCATACCATTCCATACAGATACACATACCATTCCATTCCATACAGATACTCATACCATACCATTCCATACTCATACCATACCATACCATTCCATTCCATACCATTTCATACAGATACAAATGCCATTTTCTGAGGAAGTGAAGAATTCAATAGTCAACTGCATCTGCTTCTAATTCAGCGTGTCATCCTGTTCATATGTGACAGCCAACTCTGTCTCCACCGACGTACCAAACATAATAGATTTGGCCATGAGACAGCAGCGTATTGGAAACCATGCGCAGGCCGTGCTGCATGTACAAACAGACGTATGCCCGGGCAGAAATGGCTGCTTTGAAAATCTCCCAGAGCTGTGGTTTAGTTTGGAGTGGTCTCTCTCCTCCCAAACATCACGATCATGGGCCCATATCCACAAATCATCTCAGAGTAAGAGATGTAGTCTAGGATCAGGTCCCCCCCTCACCCCTGTCTATATAATGGTATCTATTGTTATATTAAAAACCCTAAACTGATCTTCGATCAGCACCCGCACCCCTGTTCATATAAGAGTCATTGTTATATAAAAACCCTAAACTGATCTTAGATCAGGTCCCCCACCCCTGTTCATATAAGAGTCATTGTTATATAAAAACCCTAAACTGATCTTAGATCAGCACTCCTCCTCTGTTTGAATACCAAGAAGCTGTTAGACCATCTGGTGGTCAGCTTCCCAAATGGACCCCTTTCGCTATTATAGTGCACTACTTGGCCCCTATGGACCTTGGTTAAAAGTAGTGCACTTCATAGGGATTTAGAGGGCCATTTGGGAAGCGGAACTTGGTTTTCACTAGAGGAGATCACTCATTTGAACTTTGGGTGTCTCACTGGGTGACGTCACCTCATTCCAGGACTCTTTAGGAGACGGGTCGGAAAAATCACAGATCACACCCGATGGTCTCTAATCTGGTGAGTGAAGCATCTGTATCTCTATAAACAGTGTCTTGGTAGAGCAGTGTCTTGGTAGGGCAGTGACTTGGTAGGGCAGTAACTTGGTAGAGCAGTGTCTTGGTAGGGCAGTGTCTTTGTAGGGCAGTAACTTGGTAGAGTAGTGTCTTGGTAGGGCAGTAACTTGGTAGGGCAGTGTCTTGGTAGGGCAGTGTCTTGGTAGAGCAGTGTCTTGGTAGAGCAGTGTCTTGGTAGGGCAGTGTCTTGGTAGGGCAGTGTCTTGGTAGAGCAGTGTCTTGGTAGGGCAGTAACTTGGTAGAGCAATGTCTTGGTAGGGCAGTAACTTGGTAGAGCAGTGTCTTGGTAGGGCAGTGTCTTAGTAGGGCAGTGTCTTGGTAGGGCAGTAACTTGGTAGAGCAGTGTCGTGGTAGGGCAGTGTCTTGGTAGGGCAGTGTCTTGGTAGGACAGTAACTTGGTAGAGCAGTAACTTGGTAGAGTAGTGTCTTGGTAGAGCAGTGTCTTTGTAGGGCAGTAACTTGGTAGAGGTAACTTGGTAGAGTAGTGTCTTGGTAGGACAGTAACTTGGTAGAGCAGTGTCTTGGTAGAGTAGTGTCTTGGTAGGGCAGTGTCTTGGTAGGACAGTAACTTGGTATTTTTTTTTTATTTTTTTATTTTACCTTTATTTAACCAGGCAAGTCAGTTAAGAACAAATTCTTATTTTCAATGACGGCCTGGGAACAGTGGGTTAACTGCCTGTTCAGGGGCAGAACGACAGATTTGTACCTTGTCAGCTCGGGGGTTTGAACTCGCAACCTTCCGGTTACTAGTCCAACGCTCTAACCACTAGGCTACCCTGCCGCCCCAGAGCAGTAACTTGGTAGGGCAGTGTCTTTGTAGGGCAGTAACTTGGTAGGGCAGTGTCTTTGTAGGGCAGTAACTTGGTAGAGCATTGTCTTGGTAGGGCAGTGTCTTGGTAGGGCAGTGTCTTGGTAGAGCAGTAACTTGGTAGGGCAGTAACTTGGTAGAGCAGTTTCTGGTATGGCAGTAACTTGGTAGGGCAGTGTCTTGGTAGAGCAGTGTCTTGATAGAGCAGTGTCTTGGTAGAGCAGTGTCTTGGTAGGGCAGTGTCTTGATAGGCAGTGTCTTGATAGAGCATTATCTTGGTAGGGCAGTGTCTTGGTAGGGCAGTGTCTTGATAGGCAGTGTCTTGATAGAGCATTATCTTGGTAGGGCAGTGTCTTGGTAGGGCAGCTTCTTTTTGGCAAAGCAGTTTAATAAATAGTATATACTGCACACACACACACACACACACACACACACACACACACACACACACACACACACACACACACACACACACAGCAGCGAAGAATGTGTGTGTGTGTCTATGTGAATAGTCTCTAAGGTGCAGATGAACAGCAGGTCTGAGCCGGTAGACAGCTTGGGTTATCTGTTCAGCAGTCTGATGGTCTGCTGGTAGAAGCTCCGACCCGACACTCCGATCCCGTTTGCCAGATGGTAACGGAGTGAACAGTCCGTAGCTCGGTTGACTGGAGTCCTTGACGATCTTCCGGGCCTTCCTGAGACGCGTGGTGTAAAATGTCTTGTGGGGCAGGGAGCTCACTCCCAGTGATGTACTGGGCCGTCCGCACCACCCTCTTGTGGTTGAGGCCGGTGCAGTTGCCGTACCAGGCGGTGATGCAGCCAGACCAGATGCTCTCAATGGTGCATCTATAGACGTTGTTGAAGATCTGAGGGGCCAAGACAAATTTCTTCAGTCGCTTCAGTCGCTGTGATGTGTCCTCTTGAAGCGATTGACCCTCTCCTCTGCAGCCACGTCAATGTGGATGGGGGGTCGTGCCCCCCCCCCCCCCCCCCTGTTTCCTGCAGTCCACTATCAGCTCCTTGGTCCTGCTGATGTTGAGGGAGAGGTTGTTGTCCCGACAACACACTGCCAGGTCTCTGACCTCCTCCCTGTAGGCTGTCTCATTGTCGTCACTGATCAGAACTACCACTGTCGGGTTGTCAACAAACGATGATGGAGTCGTGTTTTGCCACGTACTCGTGGGTGAACAGTGTGTGTGTGTGTGTGTGTGTGTGTGTGTGTGTGTGTGTGTGTGTATTGATTGGTGTGTCTCTAATTCCAGCATCTTAGCCGTCTCATCTTCTACCTCTTTTTATTGGTCAGCCCTGATAATGGTTCCACAGTACTAACCAATCAGAATGCCCTCCCATTGGACTGGAGACCAGAGTACTAACCAATCAGAATGCCCTCCCATTGGACTGGAGACCAGAGTACTAACCATGTGGTTTAGTTCCTTCACAGTACTATCCGTGTGGTTTAGTTCCTTCACAGTACTATCCGTGTGGTTTAGTTCCTTCACAGTACTGACCATGTGGTTTAGTTCCTTCACAGTACTATCCGTGTGGTTTAGTTCCTTCACAGTACTAACCATGTAGTTTAGATCCTTCACAGTACTAACCATGTGGTTTAGTTCCTTCACAGTACTAACCATGTGGTTTAGTTCCTTCACAGTACTGACCATGTGGTTTAGTTCCTTCACAGTACTAAACATGTGGTTTAGATCCTTCACAGTACTATCCATGTGGTTTAGTTCCTTCACAGTACTGACCATGTAGTTTAGATCCTTCACAGTACTAACCATGTGGTTTAGTTCCTTCACAGTACTAACCATGTAGTTTAGATCCTTCACAGTACTAACCGTGTGGTTTTGTTCCTTCAGAATGCCCTCCAATGGGACTAGAGACCCTGAAGATTGATGACTTTCAGCTCCATGCCTCCACGATGAGACGTTACGGGCTGGGAGCACACAGAGGACGCCTCAACATACAGGTCGGTCAGGAATAGTGTGTCAAGGAGAGAGAAGTTTGTAAAGGATAGAGGTTCGTTGAACTGTGTGGCTCAGGTGGTAAGAGCATGGTGGTTGGTTTATATTTCCACAGAGATCACATATGGATGTTGACTACCGGTTAAACGTTTTACAACACCTACCCGTTAAAGAGTTTTCTTCTTAATTTTTTAAAACTATTTTCTATATTGTAGAATAATAGTGAAGACATCAAAACTATGAAATAACACATATGGAATCATGTAGTAACTAAAAAAAAGTGTTAAACAAATCAAAATATTTTTTTTATTTGAGATTATTCAAAGTAGCCACCCTTTGCCTTGATGACAGATTTGCACTCTCGTGGCGTTCTCTTAACCAGCTTCACCTGGAATGAACAGTTAAAGGTCATGGGTACCAAATGCAGCTTTAGTTTAATAGGACGCTGGTTGACCTACCTTGAGTTAGTTACTATAATGCTCTGCCTGTTTTGAATGCCTTGGTTCATTGACTCTACCAAATACAGTGAGCAGCTAGAAGACCTGAGGATCAGAAAAGGCCGACTGCATCAAAGAGATCAAGTACGATTACCATTAAACTGGGGGTCCATTATTATCTGACGACCATTAAACTGGGGGTCCATTATTATCTGACTACCATTAAACTGGGGGTCCATTATTATCTGACGACCATTAAACTGGGGGTCCATTATTATATGACTACCATTAAACTGGGGGTCCATTATTATCTGACTACCATTAAACTGGGGGTCCATTATTATATAGTTCCCATTAAACTGGGGGTCCATTATTATCTGACGACCATTAAACTGGGGGTCCATTAATATATAGTTCCCATTAAACTGGGGGTCCATTATTATCTGACTACCATTAAACTGGGGGTCCATTATTATCTGACTACCATTAAACTGGGGGTCCATTATTATCTGACTACCATTAAACTGGGGGTCCATTATTATACGACTACCATTAAACTGGGGGTCCATTATTATACGATTACCATTAAACTGGGGGTCCATTATTATATGACTACCATTAAACTGGGGGTCCATTATTATCTGACTACCATTAAACTGGGGGTCCATTATTATCTGACTACCATTAAACTGGGGGTCCATTATTAAATGACTACCATTAAACTGGGGGTCCATTATTATCTGACTACCATTAAACTGGGGGTCCATTATTATCTGACTACCATTAAACTGGGGGTCCATTATTATCTGACTACCATTAAACTGGGGGTCCATTATTATCTGACTACCATTAAACTGGGGGTCCATTATTATCTGACTACCATTAAACTGGGGTTCCATTATTATCTGACTACCATTAAACTGGGGGTCCATTATTATCTGACTACCATTAAACTGGGGGTCCATTATTATCTGACTACCATTAAACTGGGGGTCCATTATTATCTGACTACCATTAAACTGGGGTTCCATTATTATCTGACTACCATTAAACTGGGGGTCCATTATTATCTGACTACCATTAAACTGGGGGTCCATTATTATCTGACTACCATTAAACTGGGGGTCCATTATTAAATGACTACCATTAAACTGGGGGTCCATTATTAAATGACTACCATTAAACTGGGGGACCATTATTATCTGACTACCATTAAACTGGGGGTCCATTATTAAATGACTACCATTAAACTGGGATTCCATTATTATCTGACTACCATTAAACTGGGGGTCCATTATTATCTGACTACCATTAAACTGGGGTTCCATTATTATCTGACTACCATTAAACTGGGGGTCCATTATTATCTGACTACCATTAAACTGGGGGTCCATTATTATCTGACTACCATTAAACTGGGATTCCATTATTATGTGACTACCATTAAACTGGGGGTCCATTATTATCTGACTACCATTAAACTGGGGTTCCATTATTATATGACTACCATTAAACTGGGGGTCCATTAATATATAGTTCCCATTAAACTGGGGGTCCATTATTATATGACTACCATTCAACTGGGGATCCATTATTATCTGACTACCATTAAACTGGGGGTCCATTATTATACAGTTCCCATTAAACTGGGGGTCCATTATTATCTGACTACCATTAAACTGGGGGTCCATTATTATCTGACTACCATTAAACTGGGGGTCCATTATTATCTGACTACCATTAAACTGGGGGTCCATTATTATCTGACTACCATTAAACTGGGGGTCCATTATTATATGACTACCATTAAACTGGGGGTCCATTAATATATAGTTCCCATTAAACTGGGGGTCCATTATTATATGACTACCATTCAACTGGGGATCCATTATTATCTGACTACCATTAAACTGGGGGTCCATTATTATACAGTTCCCATTAAACTGGGGGTCCATTATTATCTGACTACCATTAAACTGGGTGTCCATTATTATACAGTTCCCATTAAACTGGGGGTCCATTATTATATGACTACCATTAAACTGGGGGTCCATTGTTATATGACTACCATTAAACTGGGGGTCCATTAATATATAGTTCCCATTAAACTGGGGTTCCATTATTATATGACTACCATTAAACTGGGGATCCATTATTATCTGACTACCATTAAACTGGGGTCCATTATTATCTGACTACCATTAAACTGGGGGTCCATTATTATCTGACTACCATTAAACTGCGGGTCCATTATTATACAGTTCCCATTAAACTGGGGGTCCATTATTATACAGTTCCCATTAAACTGGGGGTCCATTATTATCTGACTACCATTAAACTGGGGGTCCATTATTATACAGTTCCCATTAAACTGGGGGTCCATTATTATACAGTTCCCATTAAACTGGGGGTCCATTATTATCTGACTACCATTAAACTGGGGGTCCATTATTATACAGTTCCCATTAAACTGGGGGTCCATTATTATACAGTTCCCATTAAACTGGGGGTCCATTATTATACAGTTCCCATTAAACTGGGGATCCATTATTATCTGACTACCATTAAACTGGGGGTCCATTAATATATAGTTCCCATTAAACTGGGGGTCCATTATTATATGACTACCATTAAACTGGGGGTCCATTATTATCTGACTACCATTAAACTGGGGGTCCATTATTATACAGTTCCCATTAAACTGGGGGTCCATTATTATACAGTTCCCATTAAACTGGGGGTCCATTATTATACAGTTCCCATTAAACTGGGGGTCCATTATTATCTGACTACCATTAAACTGGGGGTCCATTAAAATATAGTTCCCATTAAACTGGGGGTCCATTATTATATGACTACCATTAAACTGGGGGTCCATTATTATCTGACTACCATTAAACTGGGGGTCCATTATTATATAGTTCCCATTAAACTGGGGGTCCATTATTATCTGACGACCATTAAACTGGGGGTCCATTAATATATAGTTCCCATTAAACTGGGGGTCCATTATTATCTGACTACCATTAAACTGGGGGTCCATTATTATCTGACTACCATTAAACTGGGGGTCCATTATTATCTGACTACCATTAAACTGGGGGTCCATTATTATACGACTACCATTAAACTGGGGGTCCATTATTATACGATTACCATTAAACTGGGGGTCCATTATTATATGACTACCATTAAACTGGGGGTCCATTATTATCTGACTACCATTAAACTGGGGGTCCATTATTATCTGACTACCATTAAACTGGGGGTCCATTATTAAATGACTACCATTAAACTGGGGGTCCATTATTATCTGACTACCATTAAACTGGGGGTCCATTATTATCTGACTACCATTAAACTGGGGGTCCATTATTATCTGACTACCATTAAACTGGGGGTCCATTATTATCTGACTACCATTAAACTGGGGGTCCATTATTATCTGACTACCATTAAACTGGGGTTCCATTATTATCTGACTACCATTAAACTGGGGGTCCATTATTATCTGACTACCATTAAACTGGGGGTCCATTATTATCTGACTACCATTAAACTGGGGGTCCATTATTATCTGACTACCATTAAACTGGGGGTCCATTATTAAATGACTACCATTAAACTGGGGGTCCATTATTATCTGACTACCATTAAACTGGGGGTCCATTATTATCTGACTACCATTAAACTGGGGGTCCATTATTAAATGACTACCATTAAACTGGGGGTCCATTATTAAATGACTACCATTAAACTGGGGGACCATTATTATCTGACTACCATTAAACTGGGGGTCCATTATTAAATGACTACCATTAAACTGGGATTCCATTATTATCTGACTACCATTAAACTGGGGGTCCATTATTATCTGACTACCATTAAACTGGGGTTCCATTATTATCTGACTACCATTAAACTGGGGGTCCATTATTATCTGACTACCATTAAACTGGGGGTCCATTATTATCTGACTACCATTAAACTGGGATTCCATTATTATGTGACTACCATTAAACTGGGGGTCCATTATTATCTGACTACCATTAAACTGGGGTTCCATTATTATATGACTACCATTAAACTGGGGGTCCATTAATATATAGTTCCCATTAAACTGGGGGTCCATTATTATATGACTACCATTCAACTGGGGATCCATTATTATCTGACTACCATTAAACTGGGGGTCCATTATTATACAGTTCCCATTAAACTGGGGGTCCATTATTATCTGACTACCATTAAACTGGGTGTCCATTATTATACAGTTCCCATTAAACTGGGGGTCCATTATTATATGACTACCATTAAACTGGGGGTCCATTGTTATATGACTACCATTAAACTGGGGATCCATTATTATCTGACTACCATTAAACTGGGGTCCATTATTATCTGACTACCATTAAACTGGGTGTCCATTATTATACAGTTCCCATTAAACTGGGGGTCCAATATTATATGACTACCATTAAACTGGGGGTCCATTGTTATATGACTACCATTAAACTGGGGGTCCATTAATATATAGTTCCCATTAAACTGGGGTTCCATTATTATATGACTACCATTAAACTGGGGATCCATTATTATCTGACTACCATTAAACTGGGGGTCCATTATTATCTGACTACCATTAAACTGCGGGTCCATTATTATACAGTTCCCATTAAACTGGGGGTCCATTATTATACAGTTCCCATTAAACTGGGGGTCCATTATTATCTGACTACCATTAAACTGGGGGTCCATTATTATACAGTTCCCATTAAACTGGGGGTCCATTATTATACAGTTCCCATTAAACTGGGGTCCATTATTATACAGTTCCCATTAAACTGGGGATCCATTATTATCTGACTACCATTAAACTGGGGGTCCATTATTATACAGTTCCCATTACACTGGGGGTCCATTATTATACAGTTCCCATTAAACTGGGGGTCCATTATTATCTGACTACCATTAAACTGGGGGTCCATTATTATACAGTTCCCATTAAACTGGGGGTCCATTATTATACAGTTCCCATTAAACTGGGGGTCCATTATTATACAGTTCCCATTAAACTGGGGATCCATTATTATCTGACTACCATTAAACTGGGGGTCCATTATTATACAGTTCCCATTACACTGGGGGTCCATTATTATACAGTTCCCATTAAACTGGGGATCCATTATTATCTGACTACCATTAAACTGGGTGTCCATTATTAAATGGCTGCCATTAAACTGGGGGTCCATTATTACAGTTATTATCCCCAAACCTCATAAAGTGGACAGAAAAGTCTAAATGGGATCCTTGAAACATCCCAAATCTGACATCACCCAACTGAAGTTGAAAATGTAAACGCTTAAGTAATGGTTAAGGTAAGGGTTGGGGTTAAGGGTAGAGACGTTCACAAGGATTCCAGATAGCACTAACCTAAAGTGAACTGGTATCTGGGAGAAGAGGTATTTCCTGTCAGGATATGAAGAGGAGGAGTGCGGTTCAGTTTCCCTCATCATCATCTGGGTTTTGTATTGTCCTTAGATCAGAAACTGTAGTACACCCATAATGACTTCCACACACACACTTCCAGACAAACAAACCCTTTGTTATCGTGTGTTTATAGCTGTGTGGTAACATAGTGTGTTGCATTTGGGGATTGTGCAGGATAATGTGTCCAATCTGGAGAAGAGAGACAGACAAAGAGAGAGAGAGAGAGAAAGTGACCAATCACAGCAGCGAGATTTATGACCTGTTGCCGCAAGAAAATCACAACCAGTGAAGAACAAACACCATTGTAAATACAACCCATATTTATGTTGATTTATTTTCCCTTTTGTACTTTAACTATTTGCACACCTTTACAACACTGAATATAGACATAATATGACATTTGAAATGTACATTCTTTTGGAACTTTGGTGAGTGTAATGTTTACTGTTATCTTTTATTGTTTATTACACTTTCACTATTTCATCTATTTCACTTGCTTTGGTAATGTAAACATGTGTTTCTCATGCCAATAAAGCCCCTTAAATTGAAATTAAATTGAATTGAGAGAGATTGAAAGAGAGAGAGAGAGAGAGAGGCTTTAATGGTTCAGTAGGTACACCTATAGCTCATTTCTTGGCAGTAGTACTGTAGACTACTTTATCACCGACCTCAACCCAGAGTCTCTCAGAGCGTTCACAGTCAGTCCACTGACACCCCTATCAGATCACAGCAAAATCACAAGCTACTTGAACAGAGCTATGCTCAGTCATGAAGCATCAAAGTCAAAGGAATTGAATAATATTAAGAAATGGAAGGAAAATAGTGTGGAAGTCTACCAAAAAACAATTAGGCAGCAACAAATTCAATCCCTTCTAGACAATTTCCTGGACAAAATGTTTCACTGTAATAGTGAAGTTGTAAACTTGGCAGTAGAAAACCTCAACAGTATATTTCATCTGTCAGCTTCCCTATAAATCAACAAATGTAAATCAGACAACCTAAGACAAATAACCACAATGACAAAATTATTTGATGAAGAATGCAAAAACCCAAGAAAGAAATTGAGAAACCTGTCCAACCAAAAACATAGAGACCCTGAAAACCTGAGTCTACGCCTTCACTACGGTGAATCACTAAAACAATACAGAAATACACTACGGAAAAAGAAGGAACAGCATGTCAGAAATCAGCTCAATGTATATGAAGAATCCATAGAATCTAAATACTTCTGGGGAAAATTGGAAAACTTTAAACAAACAACAACACGAAGGGTTATCTTTCCAAAACAGAGATGTATATGCCACTTCTCCAATCTATTTGGCTCTCTAACAAAGAACAAACAGCAAAAACATATACATGATCAAATACAAATCTTAGAATCAACTATTAAAGACTACCAGAACCCACTGGATTCTCCAATTACATTGAATGAGCTACAGGAGAAAATATGAACCCTCCAACCCAAAAAGGCCTGTGGTGTTGATGGTATCCTAAAGGAAATTTTAAAATATACAGACCACAAATTCCAATTGGCTATACTTAAACTCTTTAACATCATCCTCAGCTCTGGCATCTTCCCCAATATTTGGAACCAAGGACTGATCACCCCAATCCACAAAAGTGGAGACAAATTTGACCCCAATAACTACCGTGGGAAATACGTCAACAGCAACCTTTGGAAAATCCTCTGCACCATCCTTAACAGCAGACCATTTCTCATCGAAGACGATGTACTGAGCAAATGTCAAATTGGCTTTTAACCAAATTATCGTATGACAGACCACATTTTCAACTTGCACACCCTAAAAGACAGACAAACAAACAAACCAAAACCAAGGCAAAGTGTTCTCATGCTTTGTGGATTTCAAAAAAGCCTTAGACTCAAATTGGCATGAGAGTTTGCTATACAAATGGATGGAAAGTGGTTTTGGGGAAAAACATACAACATTGTAAAATCCATGTACACAAACAAGTGAGCGGTTAAAATTGGCTAAAAAAACACAAACATTTCTTTCCACAGGGTAGGGGGGTGAGACAGGGATGCAGCTAAAGCCCCACCCTCTTCAACATATGTATCAACAAATAGGAGAGGGCAGTAGAACCGTCTGCAGCACCCGGTCTCACCCTACTAGAATCAGTCAAATGTCCACTGTTTTGAAAATTTTACATTTAAAAATGTAACCAGGTAGGCCAGTTGATAACAAGTTCTCATTTACAACTGCGACCTGGCCAAGATAAAGCAAAGCAGTTCGACACAAACAACAGAGTTACACATGGAGTAAACAAACATACAGTCAATGATACAGTAGAAAACGTCTATATACAGCATAATGGAGGTAAGGCAATAAATAGGCCATAGTGGGAAATAATTACAATATAGCAATTAAACACTGGAGTGATAGATGTGTAGAAGATGAGTGTGCAAGTAGAGATACTGGGGTGTAAAGGAGCAAAATAGGTGCAGTGATCTGTGAGCTGCTCTGACAGCTGGTGCTTAAAGCTAGTGAGGGAGATATGAGTCCCCAGCTTCAGTGATTTTTTTCAGTTCGTTCCAGTCATTGGCAGCAGAGAACTGGAAGGAAAGGCGGCCGAAGGAGGAATTGGCTTTGGGGGTGACCAGTGAAATACAGTTGGGCAAAAAAGTATTTAGTCATCCACCAATTGTGCAAGTTCTCCCACTTACAAAGATGAGAGAGGCCTGTAATTTTCATCATAGGTACACTTCAACTATGACAGACAAAATGAGAAAAAAAATCTTGAAAATCACATTGTAGGATTTTTAATGAATTTATTTGCAAATTCTGGTGTTCACAAACAGACCCCACAGAGCCCCAGGACAGAAACACAATTAGACCAAACCAAATCATGAGAAAACAAAAAGATTGAATTGAAAAGAATTAACAAAAAAACAGAGCAAACTAGAATGCTATTTGGCCCTACACAGAGAGTACACAGCGGCAGAATACCTGACCACTGTGACTGACCCAAACTTAAGGAAAGCTTTGACTATGTACAGACTCAGTGAGCGTAGCCTTGCTATTGAGAAAGGCCACCGTAGGCAGACATGGCTCTCAAGAGAAGACAGGCTATGTGCTCACTGTCCACAAAATGAGGTGGAAACTGAGCTGCACTTCATAACCTCCTGCCCAATGTATGACCATATTAGAGAAACACATATTTCCTACGAAGATTTTTTTTTTAATAATCAAATTTTGATAAACCACAGTGTGCATAAACACGTTTCCTATGCCAATAAAGCCACTTAAATTAAATAGAAATGTAATTGAAAGATAGAGACAGACAGAGACACAGAGGATAGCATGAGAGAGAGGAATCTCTTGAAATCAGAAGGAATAGAGGGTCGGCACACAGAGGAAACGGATATCATCTTGTGAATCAGTCCGATGCATAGCAAAGCCCCGCCCACCTGAGAATTTGTGTCTGAGAAGACAGATCACTGTATTTTGGTGTTCATTTATTGTGGAATTGAAAAAAAAGAAGGTTTACAATTTAGACGTGTGAAAATGAAAGCAACATCTGACAATGAAAACTGGGGTTATAGTCTATAGATAGATATATCTATATCTATCTATAGATATTATGTCTGATCTCACAATCAATGTAAAGTATGTATAGAGGTGTAATCTAGAGCCAGACTGTTGATTTATAATCTGAGAGTATCCTGCTAGTGACACACTTGTTAAATTATGCAACAGAACATGACAACAACAGTAATTAATGAGTCAGTCTAGACAGAGCAAGTGAGTGCAGGTAGACCAAGACAGAGCAGGTAGACATAGATAGAGCAGGTAGACATAGACAGAGCATGTGAGTGCAGGTAGACCTAGACAGAGCATGTGAGTGCAGGTAGACCAAGACAGAGCAGGTAGACATAGATAGAGCAGGTAGACATAGACAGAGCATGTGAGTGCAGGTAGACCAAGACAGAGCAGGTAGACATAGATAGAGCAGGTAGACATAGACAGAGCATGTGAGTGCAGGTAGACCTAGACAGAGCAGGTAGACATAGATAGAGCAGGTAGACCTAGACAGAGCATGTGAGTGCAGGTAGACCAAGACAGCGCAGGTAGACATAGATAGAGCAGGTACACATAGACAGAGCGTGTGAGTGCAGGTAGACCAAGACAGAGCAGGTAGACATGGACAGAGCATGTGAGTGCAGGTAGACCAAGACAGAGCAGGTAGACATAGACAGAACAGGTGAGTACAGGTAGACCAAGACAGAGCAGGTAGACCTAGACAGAGCAGGTGAGTACAGGTAGACCTAGACAGAACAGGTGAGTACAGGTAGGCATAGACAGAGTAGGTAGACCTAGACAGAGCAGGTGAGTACAGGTAGACCTAGACAGAGCAGGTAGACCTAGACAGAGCAGGTAGACCTAGACAGAGCAGGTGTGTACAGGTAGACCTAGACAGAGCAGGTAGACCTAGACAGAGCAGGTAGGCCTAGACAGAGCAGGTAGACCTAGTCAGAGCTGGTAGACCTAGACAGAGCAGGTAGGCCTATACAGAGCAGGTAGACATAGATAGAGCAGGTAGACATAGACAGAGCATGTGAGTGCAGGTAGACCTAGACAGAGCATGTGAGTGCAGGTAGACCAAGACAGAGCAGGTAGACATAGATAGAGCAGGTAGACATAGACAGAGCATGTGAGTGCAGGTAGACCAAGACAGAGCAGGTAGACATAGATAGAGCAGGTAGACATAGACAGAGCATGTGAGTGCAGGTAGACCTAGACAGAGCAGGTAGACATAGATAGAGCAGGTAGACCTAGACAGAGCATGTGAGTGCAGGTAGACCAAGACAGCGCAGGTAGACATAGATAGAGCAGGTACACATAGACAGAGCGTGTGAGTGCAGGTAGACCAAGACAGAGCAGGTAGACATGGACAGAGCATGTGAGTGCAGGTAGACCAAGACAGAGCAGGTAGACCTAGACAGAGCAGGTGAGTACAGGTAGACCTAGACAGAACAGGTGAGTACAGGTAGGCCTAGACAGAGTAGGTAGACCTAGACAGAGCAGGTGAGTACAGGTAGACCTAGACAGAGCAGGTAGACCTAGACAGAGCAGGTAGACCTAGACAGAGCAGGTGTGTACAGGTAGACCTAGACAGAGCAGGTAGACCTAGACAGAGCAGGTAGGCCTAGACAGAGCAGGTAGACCTAGTCAGAGCTGGTAGACCTAGACAGAGCAGGTAGGCCTATACAGAGCAGGTAGACATAGATAGAGCAGGTAGACATAGACAGAGCATGTGAGTGCAGGTAGACCTAGACAGAGCATGTGAGTGCAGGTAGACCAAGACAGAGCAGGTAGACATAGATAGAGCAGGTAGACATAGACAGAGCATGTGAGTGCAGGTAGACCAAGACAGAGCAGGTAGACATAGATAGAGCAGGTAGACATAGACAGAGCATGTGAGTGCAGGTAGACCTAGACAGAGCAGGTAGACATAGATAGAGCAGGTAGACCTAGACAGAGCATGTGAGTGCAGGTAGACCAAGACAGCGCAGGTAGACATAGATAGAGCAGGTACACATAGACAGAGCGTGTGAGTGCAGGTAGACCAAGACAGAGCAGGTAGACATGGACAGAGCATGTGAGTGCAGGTAGACCAAGACAGAGCAGGTAGACATAGATAGAGCAGGTAGACATAGACAGAGCATGTGAGTGCAGGTAGACCTAGACAGAGCATGTGAGTGCAGGTAGACCAAGACAGAGCAGGTAGACATAGATAGAGCAGGTAGACATAGACAGAGCATGTGAGTGCAGGTAGACCAAGACAGAGCAGGTAGACATAGATAGAGCAGGTAGACATAGACAGAGCATGTGAGTGCAGGTAGACCTAGACAGAGCAGGTAGACATAGATAGAGCAGGTAGACCTAGACAGAGCATGTGAGTGCAGGTAGACCAAGACAGCGCAGGTAGACATAGATAGAGCAGGTACACATAGACAGAGCGTGTGAGTGCAGGTAGACCAAGACAGAGCAGGTAGACATGGACAGAGCATGTGAGTGCAGGTAGACCAAGACAGAGCAGGTAGACATAGACAGAACAGGTGAGTACAGGTAGACCAAGACAGAGCAGGTAGACCTAGACAGAGCAGGTGAGTACAGGTAGACCTAGACAGAACAGGTGAGTACAGGTAGGCCTAGACAGAGTAGGTAGACCTAGACAGAGCAGGTGAGTACAGGTAGACCTAGACAGAGCAGGTAGACCTAGACAGAGCAGGTAGACCTAGACAGAGCAGGTGTGTACAGGTAGACCTAGACAGAGCAGGTAGACCTAGACAGAGCAGGTAGGCCTAGACAGAGCAGGTAGACCTAGTCAGAGCTGGTAGACCTAGACAGAGCAGGTAGGCCTATACAGAGCAGGTAGACATAGATAGAGCAGGTAGACATAGACAGAGCATGTGAGTGCAGGTAGACCTAGACAGAGCATGTGAGTGCAGGTAGACCAAGACAGAGCAGGTAGACATAGATAGAGCAGGTAGACATAGACAGAGCATGTGAGTGCAGGTAGACCAAGACAGAGCAGGTAGACATAGATAGAGCAGGTAGACATAGACAGAGCATGTGAGTGCAGGTAGACCTAGACAGAGCAGGTAGACATAGATAGAGCAGGTAGACCTAGACAGAGCATGTGAGTGCAGGTAGACCAAGACAGCGCAGGTAGACATAGATAGAGCAGGTACACATAGACAGAGCGTGTGAGTGCAGGTAGACCAAGACAGAGCAGGTAGACATGGACAGAGCATGTGAGTGCAGGTAGACCAAGACAGAGCAGGTAGACCTAGACAGAGCAGGTGAGTACAGGTAGACCTAGACAGAACAGGTGAGTACAGGTAGGCCTAGACAGAGTAGGTAGACCTAGACAGAGCAGGTGAGTACAGGTAGACCTAGACAGAGCAGGTAGACCTAGACAGAGCAGGTAGACCTAGACAGAGCAGGTGTGTACAGGTAGACCTAGACAGAGCAGGTAGACCTAGACAGAGCAGGTAGGCCTAGACAGAGCAGGTAGACCTAGTCAGAGCTGGTAGACCTAGACAGAGCAGGTAGGCCTATACAGAGCAGGTAGGCCTAGACAGAGCAGTTAGACCTAGACAGAGGAGGTGAGTACAGGTAGACCTAGACAGAGCAGGTGAGTACAGGTAGACCTTGACAGAGCAGGTGAGTACAGGTAGACCTAGACCGAGGAGGTGAGTACAGGTAGACCTAGACAGAGGAGGTGAGTACAGGTAGACCTAGACAGAGCAGGTGAGTACAGGTAGGTCTAGACAGAGCAGGTGAGTACAGGTAGGTCTAGACAGAGCCGGTAGACCTAGACAGAGCAGGTGAGTACAGGTAGACCTAGACAGAGCAGGTGAGTACAGGTAGACCTAGACAGAGCAGGTGAGTACAGGAAGACCTAGACAGAGCAGGTGAGTACAGGTAGACCTAGACAGAGCAGGTGAGTACAGGTAGACCTAGACAGAGCAGGTGAGTACAGGTAGACCTAGACAGAGCAGGTGAGTACAGGTAGACCTAGACAGAGCAGGTGAGTACAGTCCCAACACCCTGGTGTGGAGGAAGTACATCATTACAGTCCCACCACCCTGGTGTGGAGGAAGTGCATCATTACAGTCCCACCACCCTGGTGTGGAGGAAGTACATCATTACAGTCCCACCACCCTGGTGTGGAGGAAGTGCATCATTACAGTCCCATAGCCTTGCCTTAGCCTAAGGAAGCCATTGTCTCGCTCTGCTAGGCCTCTGGGAGGAACCACCCTCTGTAATGTGTCACAACTATTTATTACAGTTTATAAACTACTTGGAACCCCTTTCTAAATCCTCTGCTAGGCCTCTGGGAGGAACCACCCTCTGTAATGTGTCACAACTATTTATTACAGTTTATAAACGACTTGGAACCCCTTTCTAAATCCTCTGCTAGGCCTCTGGGAGGAACCACCCTCTGTAATGTGTCACAACTATTTATTACAGTTTATAAACGACTTGGAACCCCTTTCTAAATCCTCTGCTAGGCTGGCCTGTATGATGATGATCTCTACGATGGAGCCTGGTGTGCTGGGAGGAACGACCCCCTGCAGTGGCTGGAGGTGGACGCCAGAAGGCTGACCAAGTTCACAGGGGTCATCACACAGGGAAGGAGCTCTCTCTGGTCGTGAGTATCAACTCAACTGTCTGTCTGTCTGTCTCTCTGTCTGTCTGTCTGTCTGTCTGTCTGTCTCTCTCTCTCTGTCTCTCTCTCTCTGTCTCTCTCTCTCTCTCTCTCTCTCTCTCTCTCTGTCTCTCTCTCTTTCTCTCTCTCTCTCTCTCTCTCTCTTGGCTGAGTAGTGAGTACTATCCCTCTTCATTGTCTTAAGTCAGGTAGCGCGACTCCGTCAAATTGGATTAAAATATATTTACCGCAGCTTAACATTTATGTCCCTTGACCTACATGGACAATCAGCTGCAGACCCTGACCTTGACCCCTTGACCCCATGCCCCTGGACAATCAGCTGCAGACCCTGACCTTGACCCCACTTCATTGTAATTGCTCAGGGTTCGTTGTTGATAATGTCTGACCTTGACCGTGACCCCAGTCTGTTGGTAATGTCTGACCCTGACCCCAGTCTGTTGATAATGTCTGATACTGACCCCAGTCTGTTGATAATGTCTGACCTTGACCCTGACCCCAGTATGTTGGTAATGTCTGACCCTGACCCCAGTCCGTTGATAATGTCTGACCTTGACCCTGACCCCAGTATGTTGGTAATGTCTGACCCTGACCCCAGTCTGTTGATAATGTCTGACCTTGACCCTGACCCCAGTATGTTGGTAATGTCTGACCCTGACCCCAGTATGTTGGTAATGTCTGACCGTGACCCCAGTCTGTAGATAATGTCTGACCTTGACCCTGACCCCAGTATGTTGGTAATGTCTGACCCTGACCCCAGTCTGTTGATAATCTCTGACCTTGACCCTGACCCCAGTATGTTAGTAATGTCTGACCGTGACCCCAGTCTGTTGATAATGTCTGACCCTGGTCGTGACCCCAGTCTGTTGATAATGTCTGACCCTGACTGTGACCCCAGTCTGTTGATAATGTCTGACCCTAGTCGTGACCCCAGACTGTTGATAATGTCTGGCCGTGACCCCAGTCTGTTGATAATGTCTGACACTGGTCGTGACCCTAGTCTGTTGATAATGTCTGACCCTGACCGTGACCCCAGTCTGTTGATAATGTCTGATCCTGACCCCAGTCTGTTGATAATATCTGACCCTGACCATGACCCCAGTCTGTTGATAATGTCGGACCCTAGTCGTGTCCCCAGTCTGTTGATAATGTCTGACCTTGACCGTGACCCCAGTCTGTTGATAATATCTGACCCTGACCGTGACCCCAGTCTGTTGATAATGTCTGACCGTGATCCCAGTCTGTTGATAATATCTGGCCGTGACCCCAGTCTGTTGATAATATCTGACCCTGACTGTGACCCCAGTCTGTTGATAATGTCTGACCGTGACCCTGACCCCCAGTCTGTTGATAATGTCTGACCCTGACCCCAGTCTGTTGATAATGTCTGACCCTGATTGTGACCCCAGTCTGTTGATAATGTCTGATCCCAACCGTGACCCCAGTCTGTTGATAATGTCTGACCGTAATTCTGACCCAAGTCTGTTTATAATATCTGATCCTGACCCCAGTTTATTGATAATGTCTGACCCTGACTGTGACCCCAGTCTGTTGATAATGTCTGACCCTGATCGTGACCCCAGTCTGTTGATAATGTCAGACCCTGATTGTGACCCCAGTCTGTTTATAATGTCTGATCCTGACCCCAGTCTGTTGATAATGTCTGACCCTGATTGTGACCCCAGTCTGTTGATAATGTCTGATCCCAACCGTGACCCGAGTCTGTTGATAATGTCTAATCCTGACCCCAGTCTGTTGATAATGTCTGATCCCAACCGTGACCCCAGTCTGTTTATAATGTCTGATCCTGACCCCAGTCTGTTGATAATGTCTGACCCTGACCATGACCCCAGTCTGTTGATAATGTCTGACCCTGGTCGTGACCCCAGTCTGTTGATAATGTCTGACCCTGACTGTGACCCCAGTCTGTTGGTAATGTCTGACCCTGGTCGTGACCCCAGACTGTTGATAATGTCTGGCCGTGACCCCAGTCTGTTGATAATGTCTGACCCTGGTCGTGACCCTAGTCTGTTGATAATGACTGACCCTGACCATGACCCCAGTCTTTTGATAATGTCTGACCCTGATGGTAACACCAGTCTGTTGTTAATGTCTGATCCTAACCCCAGTCTGTTGATAATGTCTGATCCCGACCGTGACCCCAGTCTGTTGATAATGTCTGACCGTGATTCTGACCCTAGTCTGTTTATAATATCTGATCCTGACTCCAGTTTGTTGATAATGTCTGACCCTGACTGTGACCCCAGTCTGTTGATAATGTCTGACTCTGATCGTGACCCCAGTCTGTTGATAATGTCAGACCCTGATTGTGACCCCAGTCTGTTTATAATGTCTGATCCTGACCCCAGTCTGTTGATAATGTCTGACCCTGATTGTGACCCCAGTCTGTTGATAATGTCTGACGCTGACCATGACCCCAGTCTGTTGATAATGTCTGACCCTGGTCGTGACCCCAGTCTGTTGATAATGTCTGACCCTGGTCGTGACCCCAGACTGTTGATAATGTCTGGCCGTGACCCCAGTCTGTTGACAATGTCTGACCCTGGTCGTGACCCTAGTCTGTTGATAATGACTGACCCTGACCGTGACCCCAGTCTTTTGATAATGTCTGACCCTGATGGTGAGACCAGTCTGTTGTTAATGTCTGATCCTAACCCCAGTCTGTTGATAATGTCTGATCCCGACCGTGACCCCAGTCTGTTGATAATGTCTGACCGTGATTCTGACCCCAGTCTGTTTATACTATCTGATCCTGACCCCAGTCTGTTGATAATGTCTGACTCTGATCGTGACCCCAGTCTGTTGATAATGTCAGACCCTGATTGTGACCCCAGTCTGTTTATAATGTCTGATCCTGACCCCAGTCTGTTGATAATGTCTGACCCTGATTGTGACCCCAGTCTGTTGATAATGTCTGATCCCAACCGTGACCCCAGTCTGTTGATAATGTCTAATCCTGACCCCAGTCTGTTGATAATGTCTGATCCCAACCGTGACCCCAGTCCGTTTATAATGGCTGATCCTGACCCCAGTCTGTTGATAATGTCTGACCCTGACCATGACCCCAGTCTGTTGATAATGTCTGGCCCTGACTGTGACCCCAGTCTGTTGATAATGTCTGACCCTGGTCGTGACACCAGACTGTTGATAATGTCTGGCCGTGACCCCAGTCTGTTGATAATGTCTGACCCTGGTCGTGACCCTAGTCTGTTGATAATGTCTGACCCTGACCGTGACCCCAGTCTTTTGATAATGTCTGACCCTGATGGTGACACCAGTCTGTTGTTAATGTCTGATCCTAACCCCAGTCTGTTGATAATGTCTGATCCCGACCGTGACCCCAGTCTGTTGATAATGTCTGGCCGTGACCCCAGTCTGTTGATAATGTCTGACCCTGACCGTGACCCCAGTCTGTTGATAATGTCTGACCCTGACCATGACCCCAGTCTGTTGATAATGTCTGACCCTAGTTGTGTCCCCAGTCTGTTGATAATGTCTGACCTTGACCGTGACCCCAGTCTGTTGATAATGTCTGACCTTGACCGTGACCCCAGTCTGTTGATAATATCTGACCCTGACCGTGACCCCAGTCTGTTGATAATGTCTGACCCTGACCGTGACCCCAGTCTGTTGATAATATCTGACCCTGACCGTGACCCCAGTCTGTTGATAATGTCTGACCCTGGTTGTGACCCCAGTCTGTTGATAATATCTGACCCTGACCCCGGTCTGTTGATAATGTCTGACCCTGACCATGACCCCAGTCTGTTGATAATGTCTGACCCTAGTCGTGTCCCCAGTCTGTTCATAAAGTCTGACCCTGACCATGACCCCAGTCTGTTGATAATGTCTGACCCTGACCCCGGTGTGTTGATAATATCTGACCCTGACCGTGACCCCAGTCTGTTGATAATATCTGACCCTGACCGTGACCCCAGTCTGTTGATAATGTCAGACCGTGACCCCAGTCTGTTGATAATGTCTGACCATGACCCCAGTCTGTTGATAATGTCTGACCCTGACCGTGACCCCAGTCTGTTGATAATGTCTGACCATGACCCCAGTCTGTTGATAATATCTGACCGTGACCCCAGTCTGTTGGTAATGTCTGACCGTGACCCCAGTCTGTAGCTGACCCCAGTCTGTTGATAATGTCTGACCCTGACCCCGGTCTGTTGATAATATCTGACCCTGACCGTGACCCCAGTCTGTTGATAATATCTGACCCTGACCGTGACCCCAGTCTGTTGATAATGTCGGACCCTGACCGTGACCCCAGTCTGTTGATAATGTCTGACCCTGACCCCAGTCTGTTGATCATGTCTGACCCTGATCGTGACCCCAGTCTGTTGATAATGTCTGACCATGACCCCAGTCTGTTGATAATGTCTGACCCTGACCGTGACCCCAGTCTGTTGATAATGTCTGACCATGACCCCAGTCAGTTGATAATATCTGACCGTGACCCCAGTCTGTTGGTAATGTCTGACCGTGACCCCAGTCTGTCGCTGACCCCAGTCTGTTGATAATGTCTGACCCTGATCGTGACCCCAGTCTCTGAGGGTGTCTCAGAGGGAGTTGGGATATGCAGCAAACATATTTCCATTTCACACGTGACAGAAAATATACTAAGCAACCCCCCCCCCAAAAATGTATGTGCCAATCAGATTGTCTTTGAGTCATATTTTAATCCTCCTCTGAGAAACCTTTTCTCTGGAAGCTTTTTTTGGAGTCTGAGACTGAGGTGTCGTAAATGACAGGTCTCATCATGTCTTCCTGGCATCCCATAAGTCTCAGCTTCACCAGCCTATGAAGGGAATCTGTCCTCCAGTCCCAACCTACCTACTTACTTACAAGCCCATAGTTTAAAAAATACAAATAAGAATAAGAATGAAAAGAAACAAGTAATTAAAGAGCAGCAGTAAAAGCCCTGCTTCCCTCAGCAGCAGCCCAGCCCTTAATCAGCTGTGGTGGATTAACACACACACACACACCCGCACGTGCACGTACACACACACACACACACACACACACACACACACACACACAGGGAGTAAAAATGTATTCCCATTCAAAATCCTATTTTCCCGAACCCTAAACCTTGGACATAATCACAAACCTAAACCTAATGCCTAACCCTAAACCCCTAAATTAACCCTTAACCTAACCTTAACACTTAACCTAAGATAGAATTTTAACATATTTAAGAAATGAAAAAAGTTCTGACTTAAAAAATAAGTAAAAAATAAAAAATATATATATATATTTTATATTAATTAAATAAAAATAACATACAATGTCCTGACAAGACACCACAATGTCCTGACAAGACACCACATTGTCCTGACAAGACACCACATTGTCCTGACAAGAGACCACAATGTCCTGACAAGACACCACATTGTCCTGACAAGACACCACAATGTCCTGACAAGACACCTCAATGTCCTGACAAGACACCACAATGTCCTGACAAGACACCACAATGTCCTGACAAGACACCACAATGTCCTGACAAGACACCACAATGTCCTGACAAGACACCTCAATGTCCTGACAAGACACCACAATGTCCTGACAAGACACCACAATGTCCTGACAAGACACCTCAATGTCCTGACAAGACACCTCAATGTCCTGACAAGACACCACAATGTCCTGACAAGACACCACAATGTCCTGACAAGACACCTCAATGTCCTGACAAGACACCTCAATGTCCTGACAAGACACCACAATGTCCTGACAAGACACCACAATGTCCTGACAAGACACCTCAATGTCCTGACAAGACACCTCAATGTCCTGACAAGACACCACAATGTCCTGACAAGACACCTCAATGTCCTGACAAGACACCTCAATGTCCTGACAAGACACCTCAATGTCCTGACAAGACACCACAATGTCCTGACAAGACACCACAATGTCCTGACAAGACACCTCAATGTCCTGACAAGACACCACAACGTCCTGACAAGACACCACAATGTCCTGACAAGACACCACAACGTCCTGACAAGACATCGCAATGTCCTGACAAGACACCACAACGTCCTGACAAGACACCACAACGTCCTGACAAGACACCACAACGTCCTGACAAGACACCAGTGAGCCAATGACCTCATTGGTTAATGAAGGAGAACATTGTTCTCAGGCAGCATCAGGCCTACAGGGGTCCCTGTATAAAGCTGGTGAACAATATCATCACGTTTAGCCACTTTAGCACAATGCTAACCGTAATATAATATACTCAAACAGCAAGTACTCTTCCACTGAAATAGACCAACGAGGAAAGCACATCGAAGTAAACCTACTTAACAGAGTGTCGTCAACTGACAGTTTTTAAGCAAATTAAATTCCCTTGTTTTGGTTTGGTGAAGAAGAACCATTTAACTCTCTTTCTGCTGATGATCACATCGTCCGTTAGAATCTCCCTACTCTCCCCAGCAGCCCGTGGTCGTATTTGACCCCATCTGCCCTTTGTACTGGTTAGCTGGAAAAAGGAGGCTCTTATTAATTAATGGCTCTCTCAGAAAACTGCTTGTTATTTTCAGATTTGGAGGCGGGGGGGGGGGGGGGGGGGGTGAGCTGAGAAAGCGCCCCTTTGTCATTTCCTTCCCAAGTCGTCTCCAGCTGCTGATCTGGAGTTATAGAGCACATAAGAAAGACACAGGGGGCTTTAGGAAAAGACAGATGATATTTCTGTAGTGACCTCGCTCTATTGTAACTGGTATCTGTCTATGATAATGGTGCCAGATTTAGAAAAGGTCTGATTGTAAGAGTGTTTTAATTAGCAGGACTGGGGGATTCCTACAGCTACTCATCACCCCATACGTTCACCCCGGGCTCAGGGTCGATATCTTTATCCAGGAGACGGCTACCGTACCGCTTGTGTGTGTGTGTGTGTGTGTGTGTGTGTGTGTGTGTGTGTGGAGGAGAGAGAACAGAGAGATATGTTGCTTAGATGTATTCTGCACGACATTCGCCCTGAAGAGCGTGTCATCAGTCCGGTGAAACCTGTGCCGGCTCCACGCACCAGGCCTACCGGTGCGCCTCCACAGCCCGGTACGTCCTGTGCCTGCTCCCCACACTCGCCCTGAGGAGCGTGTCATCAGTCCAGTGCAACTGCGCAGGTGCCCAGTCCCGCTCCATGGCCAGAGCCTTCCTCTGCGCCGGTGCCCAGTTTAGGCACGGTGTCCAACCCATCCCAATGGCAGAGCTCTGCGCCGGTGCCCAGTTTAGGCATGGTGTCCAACCCAGCTCCATGGCCAGAGCCTTCCTCTGCACCGGTGCCCAGTCCCGCTTCATGGCTGGAGTCCTCCTCTGCGCTGGTGCCCAGTCCAGGCACTGCGTCTAGTCCTGCTCCATGGCCAGAGTCCTCCTCTGCGCAGGTGCCCAGTCCTGCTCCATGGCCAGAGTCCTCCTCTACGCTGGTACCCAGTCCTGCTCCATGGCCAGAGTCCTCCTCTGCGCTGGTGCCCAGTCCCGCTCCATGGCCAGAGCCTTCCTCTGCGCCGGTGCCCAGTCCAGACACTGCGTCTAGTCCTGCTCCATGGCCAGAGTCCTCCTCTGTGCTAGTGCCCAGTCCTGCTCCATGGCCAGAGTCCTCCTCTGTGCCGGTGCCCAGTCCAGACACTGCGTCTAGTCCTGCTCCATGGCTGGATCCGTGGTCTGGGCGGGTTGCTAAGACCCACACCGGAGCCGCCACCGACGCTAGTCACCCCCCCCCCCCCCCCCCCCCAAACCCTCCCCATCTGGTTTCAGGTTTTGCGGCCGGAGTCCGCACCTTTGGGGGGGAGGGGTACTGCCACGCCCTGACCATAGAGAGCCCTTCGGGGTTCTCTATGGTGTTTTAGGTCAGGGCGTGACTCGGGGGTGTTCTAGTCGTTATATTTTTATGTTGGTGTGTGTGTATGGTTCCCAACTAGAGGCAGCTGATTATCGTTGTCTCTAATTGGGGATCATACTTAAGTTGTCCTTTGTTCCCACCTGCATCGTGGGATATCGTTTGTGTTTTGAGCACTACAGCTTTCACGTTCCTGTTATGTTTATTTATTTTTTTGTAGTTTCACTCTATAAGTATGTGGAACTCAACTCGACGCTGCGTTTTGGTCCGTTCCTATCGACGATCGTGACACATTTAAATTTTACATTTGAGTAAGTTAGCAAATGCTCTTATCCAGAGTAAGATAGCTAGGTTAGACAACCACATATCAGTCAAATATACAGGATACAAATGTTCCATTCCAGCTAAACAATGGACAGACAGATGGAGGATCTTAATTTGATCACTCCGTTTGTTGCTGAGAATGCAAACATGTAGTGTATTTGAGTTTTTAAAAGGCTTCTAAAGTTTGAAATGTCAGACTTTGCCGTAATGAAAAACGTATCAACCCCTATAAATGTCTTAGTCGCCTTGGTCCAGTTCTTACGACAAACGTGACGATAAAAATGTCCGTTAATTATAATCCACATAATAATTCACATTTCCTGTTGCAGGATTATTTTCCTGCTATAGCAAACTGGCTCAAATTAAGATACAACATCTGTATAGCGTTTGCAAAAAACAAACAAATCATACACATTTAAAACCCATGAATTAAATATCAGAGAACAGTAATATTTTACAATATTAAAGGCACTCACAAGCAATCGTTTCTGATGGAAGTGTGTGTGTGTGTGTGTGTGTGTGTGTGTGTGTGTGTGTGTGTGTGTGTGTGTGCGTGCGTGCGTGTGTGCGTGCGTGCGTGCGTGCGTGCGTGCGTGCGTGCGTGCGTGCGTGCGTGCGTGCGTGCGTGCGTGTCTCTTGTCATTGGTCCCAGAAGGAGACAGTTACTGTAAGTAGAACAAGCTGGGATGGTTCTGGTTCAGAACGGTATACATGTTCATATGGACAAGATCTCTGAAGATGTTTACATATATTTTGGCGTAGTACATTTGAAATCTACTGGTATGGATCGTATTATATTTTTTGTTACCTAGTGGATTAGCTACAGGTATAGGATCATAATTTGACCTATATTTTCGCAAAAAAAAACAATGCAGTAACAGCATTTGACCGTTTAGTCCATAATGTTGCTTGATCGGTGGTTAAGCTATTAGCTGGACAAAAGTAGGCTACATGAAAAGTGCAATATTAACCGTGTGTTATTTTGGGGTTTTCAGAGAATTGATGTAAATCACAAATCTCATCTGCGTTTCCTGCGTTGCTGGAAAATTCTCAGCAACAAAAGATTGATCAAAGTATGATCCTACATCTGTACTGTAAAGTTGTCACCTGTAGTTAAGTTCACTTTAAGAAATGTATGGTGTCCGTATTAGGAAAAGACACCAACTCCTAGTGACTCTGACACAGCTTCCATGGACGTTTGCTTCCTAATATGGACACTGTGTACGTCAGTCCAGCGTGGAACAGCTCGGCTTTGAACACTTTCAACTAATTCCTTCTTCTTCTTACACTTTCTTGACTTTCTCTCTCCTCCCACGTTTTAGGAGCGACTGGGTGACATCATACAAGGTCCTTGTGAGCAACGACAGTCACACCTGGGTCACTCTGAAGAATGGATCACAAGACCTGGTGAGTAGCTAGCTGAGATCATGATCAATAGATATGATTGGAGTGGAGATCAATAGCTATGATTGGATCAATAGATTGGGGTGGAGATCAATAGCTATGATTGGGGTGCAGATCAATATATATGATTGGGGTGGTGATCAATAGATATGATTGGGGTGGTGATCAATAGATATGATTGGGGTGCAGATTGATATATATGATTGGGGTGGTGATCAATAGATATGATTGGGGTGGTGATCAATAGATATGATTGGGGTGCAGATCGATATATATGATTGGGGTGGTGATCAATAGATATGATTGGGGTGGTGATCAACAGATATGATTGGGGTGGAGATCAATAGCTATGATTAGGGTGGTGATCAATAGATATGATTGGGGTGGTGATCAATAGATATGATTGGGATGGAGATCAATAGATATGATTGGGATGGAGATCAATAGATATGATTGGGGTGGTGATCAATAGATATAATTGGGATGGAGATCAATAGATATGATTGGGATGGAGATCAATAGATATGATTGGGGTTGAGATCAATAGATATGATTGGGATGGAGATCAATAGATATGATTGGGATGGAGATCAATAGATATGATTGGGGTGGAGATCAGTAGATATGATTGGGATGGAGATCAATAGATATGATTGGGATGGAGATCAATAGATATGATTGGGATGGTGATTAATAGATGTGATTGGGATGGAGATCAATAGATATGATTGGGATGGAGATCAATAGATGTGATTGGGATGGAGATCAATAGATATGATTTGGATGGAGATCAATAGATATGATTGGGATAGTGATCAATAGATATGATTGGGATGGAGATCAATAGATATGATTGGGATGGAGATCAATAGATATGATTGGGGTGGTGATCAATAGATATGATTGGGGTGGAGATCAATAGATATGATTGGGATGGAGATCAATAGATATGATTGGGATGGAGATCAATAGATATGATTGGGGTGGAGATCAATAGATATGATTGGGATAGTGATCAATAGATATGATTGGGACGGAGATCAATAGATATGATTGGGAAGGAGATCAATAGATATGATTGGGGTGGTGATCAATAGATATGATTGGGGTGGAGATCAATAGATATGACTGGGGTGGAGATCAATAGATATGATTGGGGTGGAGATCAATAGATATGATTGGGGTGGTGATCAATAGATATGATTGGGGTGGAGATCAATAGATATGACTGGGGTGGAGATCAATAGATATGATTGGGGTGGAGATCAATAGATATGATTGGGGTGGAGATCAATAGATATGACTGGGGTGGAGATCAATATATATGATTGGGGTGGAGATCAATAGATATGATTGGGATGGAGATCAATGGATATGATTGGGGTGGAGATCAATGGATATGATTGGGATGGAGATCAATAGATATGATTGGGATGGAGATCAATAGATATGATTGGGATGGAGATCAATAGATATGATTGGGATGGAGATCAATAGATATGATTGGGGTGGTGATCAATAGATATGATTGGGGTGGAGATCAATAGATATGATTGGGGTGAAGATCAATAGATAAGATTGGGGTGGAGATCAATAGATATGATTGGGATGGAGATCAATAGATATGATTGGGGTGGAGATCAATAGATATGATTGGGATGGAGATCAATAGATATGATTGGGGTGGAGATCAATAGATATGATTGGGGTGGAGATCAATAGATATGATTGGGATGGAGATCAATAGATATGATTGGGGTGGAGATCAATAGATATGATTGGGATGGAGATCAATAGATATGATTGGGGTGGAGATCAATAGATATGATTGGGATGGAGATCAATAGATATGATTGGGATGGAGATCAATGGATATGATTGGGGTGGAGATCAATACATATGATTGGGGTGGAGATCAATAGATATGATTGGGATGGAGATCAATAGATCTGATTGGGATGGAGATCAATAGATATGATTGGGATGGAGATCAATAGATATGATTGGGATGGAGATCATTGAGCCATAGTAGTTACAGCAGTTCACACTTTGTCGGAACATTCTGGAAGAGTTTGTTTCTTGGATCATATTGATCAGATTCCAATGTCATTAGCGTCATCTAAGTAAGAATTACCATGATCCATAGATGGTACTGTATTACCATGGTCCATAGATGTATTACCATGGTCAATAGATTACTGTATTACCATGGTCCATAGATGTATTACCATGGTCCATAGATGTATTACCATGGTCCATAGATGTATTACCATGGTCCATAGATGTACTGTATTACCATGGTCCATAGATGTACTGTACCATATGCCAACTCCCGATCCCTAGTCTCTTATTCACTGTGTTGCTCAACATCTGCTTGTCTCAGTAGATCTTCATTGGTAACAAGGAGAAAGAGATCCCTGTTTTGAACATGTTTCCTGTGGCTGCCGTGGCTCGGTACATCAGGGTCAACCCTCGTTCCTGGTTCAACCGTGGCAGCATCTGTATGAGAGTGGAGATCCTGGGATGTCCCATGCCAGGTACCTGCTATGTGTGTACTGTGTGATTCTACTAGGCAACTGCTGTGTGTAACTGTCTGATTCTACCCAATAACTGCTTTGTGTGAACTGTGTGATTCTACTAGGTAACTGCTGTGTGTACTGTGTGATTCTACTAGGTAACTGCTATGTGTACTGTGTGATTCTACTAGGTAACTGCTATGTGTACTGTGTGATTCTACTAGGTAACTGCTGTGTGTACTGTGTGATTCTACTAGGTAACTGCTGTGTGTACTGTGTGATTCTACTAGGTAACTGCTGTGTGTACTGTGTGATTCTACTAGGTAACTGCTGTGTGTACTGTGTGATTCTACTAGGTAACTGCTGTGTGTACTGTGTGATTCTACTAGGTAACTGCTGTGTGTACTGTGTGATTCTACTAGGTAACTGCTGTGTGTACTGTGTGATTATACTAGGTAACTGCTGTGTGTACTGTGTGATTCTACTAGGTAACTGCTGTGTACTGTGTGATTCTACTAGGTAACTGCTGTGTGTACTGTGTGATTCTACTAGGTAACTGCTGTGTGTACTGTGTGATTCTACTAGGTAACTGCTGTGTGTACTGTGTGATTATACTAGGTAACTGCTGTGTGTACTGTGTGATTCTACTAGGTAACTGCTGTGTGTACTGTGTGATTCTACTAGGTAACTGCTGTGTGTACTGTGTGATTCTACTAGGTAACTGCTGTGTGTACTGTGTGATTCTACTAGGTAACTGCTGTGTTTACTGTGTGATTCTACTAGGTAACTGCTGTGTGTACTGTGTGATTCTACTAGGTAACTGCTGTGTGTACTGTGTGATTCTATCTGATAACTGCTATGTGTGTAACTGCAGGGGATGGTGTACCTAATAAACTGACCAGTGGCCTCAGTGTATTAAGGTGAATGGCAGTAGTAGACAAGGGGGTGGTGTACCTAATAAACTGAGACAGGGGGGTGGTGTATGGGTAGCATGTAGGCCTACAAGACGCTGTATTACCACAAGTCGATAAGACCGTGAACAATACAGGGGAAAGATAAACAATAAGACCGGATATGTTACCATGTGTAACGGATGTGAAACGGGCTAGCTTAGTTAGCGGTGGTGCTGGTGTAACGGATGTGAAACGGCTAGCTTAGTTAGCGGTGGTGCTGGTGTAACGGATGTGAAAGGGGCTAGCTTAGTTAGCGGTGGTGCTGGTGTAACGGATGTGAAACGGGCTAGCTTAGTTAGCGGTGGTGCTAGTGTAACGGATGTGAAATGGGCTAGCTTAGTTAGCGGTGGTGCTGGTGTAACGGATGTGAAACGGGCTAGCTTAGTTAACGGTGGTGCTGGTGTAACGGATGTGAAACGGGCTAGCTTAGTTAGCAGTGGTGCTGGTGTAACGGATGTGAAACGGGCTAGCTTAGTTAGCGGTGGTGCTGGTGTAACGGATGTGAAACGGGCTAGCTTAGTTAGAGGTGGTGCTAGTGTAACGGATGTGAAACGGCTAGCTTAGTTAGCGGTGGTGCTAGTGTAACGGATGTGAAACGGGCTAGCTTAGTTAGCGGTGGTGCTAGTGTAACGGATGTGAAACGGCTAGCTTAGTTAGCGGTGGTGCTAGTGTAACGGATGTGAAACGGGCTAGCTTAGTTAGCGGATGTGCTAGTGTAACGGATGTGAAACGGCTAGCTTAGTTAGCGGTGGTGCTAGTTTAACGGATGTGAAACGGGCTAGCTTAGTTAGCGGTGGTGCTGGTGTAACGGATGTGAAACGGGCTAGCTTAGTTAGCGGTGGTGCTGGTGTAACGGATGTGAAACGGGCTAGCTTAGTTAGAGGTGGTGCTAGTGTAACGGATGTGAAACGGGCTAGCTTAGTTAGCGGATGTGCTAGTGTAACGGATGT
Organism: Oncorhynchus clarkii lewisi; assembly: GCF_045791955.1. Classification (NCBI taxonomy): domain Eukaryota; kingdom Metazoa; phylum Chordata; class Actinopteri; order Salmoniformes; family Salmonidae; genus Oncorhynchus; species Oncorhynchus clarkii. The sequence goes on from NC_092169.1 coordinate 59,802,474, forward strand.
GAAACGGCTAGCTTAGTTAGCGGTGGTGCTAGTTTAATGGATGTGAAACGGGCTAGCTTAGTTAGCGGTGGTGCTGGTGTAACGGATGTGAAACGGGCTAGCTTAGTTAGAGGTGGTGCTAGTGTAACGGATGTGAAACGGCTAGCTTAGTTAGCGGTGGTGCTAGTGTAACGGATGTGAAACGGGCTAGCTTAGTTAGCGGTGGTGCTAGTGTAACGGATGTGAAACGGCTAGCTTAGTTAGCGGTGGTGCTAGTGTAACGGATGTGAAACGGGCTAGCTTAGTTAGCGGATGTGCTAGTGTAACGGATGTGAAACGGCTAGCTTAGTTAGCGGTGGTGCTAGTTTAACGGATGTGAAACGGGCTAGCTTAGTTAGCGGTGGTGCTGGTGTAACGGATGTGAAACGGGCTAGCTTAGTTAGCGGTGGTGCTTGTGTAACGGATGTGAAACGGGCTAGCTTAGTTAGCGGTGGTGCTAGAGTAACGGATGTGAAACGGCTAGCTTAATTAGCGGTGGTGCTGGTGTAACGGATGTGAAATGGGCTAGCTTAGTTAGCGGTGGTGCTGGTGTAACGGATGTGAAACGGCTAGCTTAGTTAGCGGTGGTGCTGGTGTAACGGATGTGAAACGGGCTAGCTTAGTTAGCGGTGGTGCTGGTGTAACGGACGTGAAACGGGCTAGCTTAGTTAGCGGTGGTGCTTGTGAAACGGGCTAGCTTAGTTAGCGGTGGTGCTAGTGTAACGGATGTGAAACGGGCTAGCTTAGTTAGCGGTGGTGGCGCGCTAAATAGCGTTTCAATCGTTGACGTCACACGCTCTGAGACCTTGAAGTACTGGTTCCCCGTTTGCTCTGCAAAGGGCCGCGGCTTTTGTGGAGCGATGGGTAACGATGCTTCGTGGGTGACTGTTGTCGATGTGTGCAGAGGGTCCCTGGTTCGAGCCCGGGTATGGGGCGAGGGGACGGACTAAAGTTATACTGTTACACACATGGATAGAATAATGTGGAGCCCTATTACGCAGAAACACTTTAAGTGGTTATAACCTATTAAGCTTAATAGGAAACGATTATGTAAACCCACACAATGGCCGCACCCTTTAAGTGGTTATAACCTATTAATTAAGCTTAATAGGAAACGATTATATAAACCCACACAATGGCCACACCCTTTAAGTGGTTATAACCTATTAAGCTTAATAGGAAACGATTATATAAACCCACACAATGGCCGCACCCTTTAAGTGGTTATAACCTATTAATTAAGCTTAATAGTTTACAAAACTAGTTTACATACACTCAGGTTGGAGTCATTAAAACTAATTTACATACACTCAGGTTGGAGTCATTAAAACTTGTTTACATACACTTAGGTTGGAGTCATTAAAACTAGTTTACACACACTTAGGTTGGAGTCATTAAAACTAGTTTACATACACTCAGGTTGGAGTCATTAAAACTAGTTTACATACACTTAGGTTGGAGTCATTAAAACTAGTTTACATACACTTAGGTTGGGGTCATTAAAACTAGTTTACATTCACTTAGGTTGGAGTCATTAAAACTAGTTTTTCAACCACTCCACAAATGTCTTGTTAACAAACTATAGTTTTGGCAAGTCGGTTAGGACATCTACTTTGTGCATGACACAAGTCATTTTTCCACAATGGTTTACAGATTATTTCACTTATAATTCCTATCTAGCTCTTCAGTTGACACATATACTGTTGTCGATATAGTGATTTGTTCAATGACTTGATATGGGATGTGTTTGTTGTCAGACTCACAGAACTATTACCACAGACGGAATGAGATCACAACAACAGACAACCTGGACTTCAAACATCACAGCTACAAAGAGATGAGGCATGTAAGTAGAGTAATGCTGGGCAGACACTGCACTACACCACAGAGTAATGCTGGGCAGACACTACACCACAGAGTAATGCTGGCAGAAACTACGCTACACCACAGAGTAATGCTGGGCAGACACTACACTACACCACAGAGTAATGCTGGGCAGACACTGCACTACACCACAGAGTAATGCTGGGCAGACACTGCACTACACCACAGAGTAATGCTGGGCAGATACTACACTACACCACAGAGTAATGCTGGGCAGACACTACACTACACCACAGAGTAATGCTGGGCAGACACTGCACTACACCACAGAGTAATGCTGGACAGACACTACACTACACCACAGAGTAATGCTGGGCAACACTACACTACACCACAGAGTAATGCTGGGCAGACACTACACTACACCACAGAGTAATGCTGGGCAGACACTGCACTACACCACAGAGTAATGCTGGGCAGACACTACACCACAGAGTAATGCTGGCAGACACTACGCTATACCACAGAGTATTACTGGGCAGACACTACACTACACCACAGAGTAATGCTGGGCAGATACTACACTACACCACAGAGTAATGCTGGGCAGATACTATACTACACCACAGAGTAATACTGAGCAGACACTGTACTACACCACAGAGTAATGCTGGGCAGACACTGTACTACACCACAGAGTAATGCTGGGCAGATACTGCATTACACCACCGAGTAATGCTGGGCAGACACTGTACTACACCACCGAGTCATGCTGGGCAGACACTACACCACAGAGTAATGCTGGGCAGACACTGTACTACACCACAGAGTAATGCTGGGCAGACACTGCACTACATCACAGAGTAATGCTGGGCAGACACTGCACTACACCACAGAGTAATGCTGGGCAGACACTGCACTACATCACTAACTAATGCTGGGCAGACACTGCACTACACCACAGAGTAATGCTGGGCAGACACTACACCACAGAGTAATGCTGGGCAGACACTACACCACAGAGTAATGCTGGGCAGACACTGTACTACATCACAGAGTAATGCTGGGCAGACACTGTACTACACCACATAGTAATGCTGGGCAGACACTACACCACAGAGTAATGCTGGGCAGACACTGCACTACATCACAGAGTGATGCTAAGCAGACACTACACCACAGAGTAATGCTGGGCAGACACTGTACTACACCACAGAGTAATGCTGGGCAGACACGACGCTACACCACAGAGTAATGCTGAGCAGACACTACACTACAGCACAGAGTAATGCTGGGCAGATACTGCACTACACCACAGAGTAATGCTGGGCAGACACTACACTACACCACAGAGTAATGCTGGGCAGACACTACACTACACCACAGAGTAATGCTGAGCAGACACTACACTACAGCACAGAGTAATGCTGAGCAGACACTACACTACAGCACAGAGTAATGCTGGGCAGATACTGCACTACACCACAGAGTAATGCTGGGCAGACACTACACTACACCACAGAGTAATGCTGGGCAGATACTACACTACACCACAGAGTAATGCTCGGCAGACACTGCACTACACCACAGAGTAATGCTGGGCAGATACTACACCACAGAGTAATGCTGGGCAGATACTACACTACACCACAGAGTAATGCTGGGCAGACACTGCACTACACCACAGAGTAATGCTGGGCAGATACTACACCACAGAGTAATGCTGGGCAGATACTACACTACACCACAGAGTAATGCTGAGCAGAAACTACACTACACCACAGAGTAATGCTGGGCAGACACTACACCACACCACAGAGTAATGCTGGGCAGATACTACACCACAGAGTAATGCTGGGCAGACACTACACCACACCACAGAGTAATGCTGGGCAACACTACACCACAGAGTAATGCTGGGCAGATACTATACTACACCACAGAGTAATGCTGGGCAGACACTACACCACACCACAGAGTAATGCTGGGCAGATTGTAAGGGCGTTCGTCTGTAGGAGGAAGAGAAGCGGACCAAAGCGCAGCGTGGTGGTTATTCATGTTTTAATAAATCGCTACACATGAACAAACTAACAAAAACAAGAAATGTGAAAACGCAAAACAGTCCTATCCTGTGACACCAAACACAGTGACAGGAACAATCACCCACAAACACACAGTGAAACCCAGGCTACCTAAGTATGATTCTCAATCAGAGACAACTAATGACACCTGCCTCTGATTGAGAACCATACTAGGCCGAAAACATAGAAATGCCCCAAAACATAGAAAAATAAACATAGACTGCCCACCCAACTCACGCCCTGACCATACTATATAAATACAAAACAACAGAAATAGAGGTCAGAACGTGACAGTACCCTCCCCCAAAGGTGCGGACTCCGGCCGCAAAACCTTGACCTATAGGGGAGGGTCTGGGTGGGCGTCTGTCCGCGGTGGCGGCTCTGGCGCGGGACGCGGACCCCACTTCACCATTGTCTTAGTCCGCCTTATTGTCCGCCTCCCTGGCTTACTCACCATGGCCACCCCTCTCAATGACCCCACTGGACAGAGGGGCAGCTCGGGACAGAGGTGAAGCAGCTGCTCGGGACAGAGGGACAACTGCTCGGGACAGAGGGGCAGCTGCTCGGGACAGAGGGGCGATAGCAGCTCGGGACAGAGGGGCGATAGCAGCTCGGGACAGAGGGGCGATAGCAGCTCGGGACAGAGGGGCGATAGCAGCTCGGGACAGACCCCACTTCTGACTGACGGCACTGGCGGCCCCTGGCTTACTGGCGGCCCCTGGCTGACTGGCGGCACTGGCGGCCCCTGGCTTACTGGCGGCCCCTGGCTTACTGGCGGCACTGGCGGCCCCTGGCTGACTGGCGGCACTGGCGGCCCCTGGCTGACTGGCGGCACTGGCGGCCCCTGGCTGACTGGCGGCACTGGCGGCCCCTGGCTGACTGGCGGCACTGGCGGCCCCTGGCTGACTGGCGGCACTGGCGGCCCCTGGCTGACTGGCGGCACTGGCGGCCCCTGGCTGACTGGCGGCACTGGCGGCCCCTGGCTGACGGGCGGCACTGGCGGCGCTGGGCAGACGGGCGGCGCTGGCGGCGCTGGGCAGACGGGCGGCGCTGGCGGCGCTGGGCAGACGGGCGGCGCTGGCGGCGCTGGGCAGACGGGCGGCGCTGGCGGCGCTGGGCAGACGGGCGGCGTTGGCGGCGCTGGGCAGACGGGCGGCGTTGGCGGCGCTGGGCAGACGGGAGGCTCAGCTGGCGCTGGGCAGACGGGAAGCTCAGCTGGCGCTGGGCAGACGGGAAGCTCAGCTGGCGCTGGGCAGACGGGAAGCTCCGCTGGCGCTGGGCAGACGGGAAGCTCAGCTGGCGCTGGGCAGACGGGAAGCTCAGCTGGCGCTGGGCAGACGGGAAGCTCCGGCAACGCTGGAGAAAAGGAAGGCCCTGGTAGCGCCGGACAGGCGGGAGGCTCCGGCAGCGGCGCCGGACAGGCGGGAGGCTCCGGCAGCGGCGCCGGACAGGCGGGAGGCTCCGGCAGCGGCGCCGGACAGGCGGGAGGCTCCGGCAGCGGCGCCGGACAGGCGGGAGGCTCCGGCAGCGGCGCCGGACAGGCGGGAGGCTCCGGCAGAGGCGCCGGACAGGCGGGAGGCTCCGGCAGAGGCGCCGGACAGGCGGGAGGCTCCGGCAGAGGCGCCGGACAGGTGGGAGGCTCCGGCAGCGCTGGAGAGGAGGAAGCCCCTGTAAGGATGGGCCGGAGAGACAGCCTGGTACGGGGGGCTGCCACCGGAGGGCTGGTGCGTGGAGGTGGTGACGGATAGACCGGGCCGTGAAGGCGTACTGGAGATCTTGAGAGCAGGGCTGGCACCAACCGCCCTGGCTGGATCTTGACCCTAGCCCGGCAGATGTGGGGAGCTGGGATGTAGCGCACCGGGCTAAGCACGCGTACTGGGGACACCGTGCGCACAACTGCATAACACGGTGCCTGACCAGCACCACGCCCGCCACAGTTAGCACTGCTAGGAGCACTGTAGTGCTGAGATGGCACAGGACGTGCAAGGCTAGGGAGATGCACAGGAGGCCTGGTGCGTGAGGCTGGCACAGTCTTCACCAGACCCCTCGCACGCACCTCAGGATGAGTATGGAGAGCTGACCCCGGTGCCATTAAATCCCTGACACGCTCCGTCGGGCGAATGTCGTGCCTCATGCACCAAACCAGCAAGTCCCTCATATCACTCTCCTCCAATTTCCCCATTAACTCCTTCACAGTCTCTGCTTCGCTCACCTCCAACACCAGCTCTGGTTCTGAGCTCCTCCTTGGCTCCTCACGATAAACGGGGGAAGTTGGCTCAGGTCTGACTCCTGACTCTGCCACACTCTCCCTGTGCCTCCCCCCAAGAAATTTTTGGGGGTGACTCTCGGGCTTCCATCCGCTCTGCCGTGCTAGTTCCTCATAATGCCGCCTCTCTGCTTTTGCTGCCTCCAGCTCGGCCTTGGGGCGGCAATATTCTCCTGGCTCTGCCCAGGGTCCTTTCCCGTCTAGAATCTCCTCCCAAGTCCATTTCTCCAAGTAGTGCAGCCTCTCCCACTGCTGCTTTTGCTGCTGCTGCTGTTGCTCCTGCTGCACCAGTCGCTTCTCCTGCTGCTGCTGTTGCTCCTGCTGCACCAGTCGCTTCTCCTGCTGCTGCTGTTGCTCCTGCTGCACCAGTCGCTTCTCCTGCTGCTGCTGTTGCTCCTGCTGCACCAGTCGCTTCTCCTGCTGCTGCTGTTGCTCCTGCTGCACCAGTCGCTCCTCCTGCTGCTGCTTTTGCTGCTGTTGCTCCTGCTGCTGCTGTTGCTGCTGCCTCTGTTTACCACGCCGCTTGGTCCTTGGTAGGTGGGTGATTCTGTAAGGGCGTTCGTCTGTAGGAGGAAGAGAAGCGGACCAAAGCGCAGCGTGGTGGTTATTCATGTTTTAATAAATCGCTACACATGAACAAACTAACAAAAACAAGAAATGTGAAAACGCAAAACAGTCCTATCCTGTGACACCAAACACAGTGACAGGAACAATCACCCACAAACACACAGTGAAACCCAGGCTACCTAAGTATGATTCTCAATCAGAGACAACTAATGACACCTGCCTCTGATTGAGAACCATACTAGGCCGAAAACATAGAAATGCCCCAAAACATAGAAAAATAAACATAGACTGCCCACCCAACTCACGCCCTGACCATACTATATAAATACAAAACAACAGAAATAGAGGTCAGAACGTGACACAGATACTACACCACAGAGTAATGCTGGGCAGACACTACACCACACCACAGAGTAATGCTGGGCAGATACTATACTACACCACCGAGTAATGCTGGGCAACACTACACCACAGAGTAATGCTGAGCAGACACTACACCACAGAGTAATGCTGGGCAGATACTGCACTACACCACAGAGTAATGCTGAGCAGACACTACACCACAGAGTAATGATGGGCAGACACTACACCACAGAGTAATGCTGGCAACACTACACCACAGAGTAATGCTGGGCAGATACTGCACTACACCACAGAGTAATGCTGGGCAGATACTGCACTACACCACAGAGTAATGCTGGGCAGATACTGCACTACACCACAGAGTAATGCTGGGCAGACACTGCACTACACCACAGAGTAATTCTGGGCAGACACTGCACTACACCACAGAGTAATGCTTAGCAGACACTACTCTGTAGCACAGAGTAATGCTGGGCAGACACTGCACTACACCACAGAGTAATGCTGGGCAGACACTGCACTACACCACAGAGTAATGCTGGGCAGACACTGTAAGCGAAAGGGAGGAACCCAGTCTATGCTCTGGAGAGAGCCAGTTTAGCATGGCTTACAGTAAAATGGAGGAACCCAGTCTATGCTCTGGAGAGAGCCAGTTTAGCATGCCTTACAGTAAAATGGAGGAACCCAGTCTATGCTCTGGAGAGAGCCAGTTTAAACCAATAAACATTTAAATGGTAACAATGTACTTTATTAGAGTCTTGTTATGAAAATGAAACATTAGGTAATGCGTTATATGCTAAAAAATATATTACATTATCACAGTGGAGTGATGCTGTTGTAGCTCATGGGGGGATGTGTGAAATTAACTCCTCAGCCTTTAGTGTCCCCCTTATAGAGCCGGCGAATAGTTAGCCTTTCGCTTGGGGTGAGAAGCTTCAGGAGGGCAGGAGGGCAGTCACGTGTGCTAGCAAGGCAGAGTTGGCCCCAGGTATGGGCAGAATCGGGAGGAAAGTGGTAGCCCGCTAAGTAAGCTGCGAGACATCATATCTGAAATCAATTTCGCCATGTGAAAGGCCTACTGAAAGCTCTGGGACTCTTGTTCTCTACTGGCTCTACAGCCGATGAAGGTGGTTAATGAGGTGTTCTCTACAGCCGATGAAGGTGGTTAATGAGGTGTTCTCTACTGGCTTTACAGCCGATGAAGGTGATTAATGAGGTGTTCTCTACAGCTGATGAAAGGGGTTAATGAGGTGTTCTCTACTGGCTCTACAGCCGATGAAGGTGATTAATGAGGTGTTCTCTACAGCCGATGAAGGTGGTTAATGAGGTTGTCTCTACTGGCTCTACAGCCGATGAAGGTGGTTAATGAGGTGTTCTCTACTGGCTCTACATTTGATGAAGGTGATAAATGAGGTGTTCTCTACTGGCTCTACAGCCGATGAAGGTGATTAATGAGGTGTTCTCTACTGGCTCTACAGCCGATGAAGGTGATTAATGAGGTGTTCTCTACTGGCTCTACAGCCGATGAAGGTGATTAATGAGGTGTTCTCTACTGGCTCTACAGCTGATGAAGGTGATAAATGAGGTGTTCTCTACTGGCTCTACAGCCGATGAAGGTGATTAATGAGGTGTTCTCTACTGGCTCTACAGCTGATGAAGGTGGTTAATGAGATGTGCCCCAACATCACAAGGATCTATAACATCGGCAAGAGTCACAGCGGACAGAAACTCTACGCCATCGAGATCTCAGACAACCCCGGAGAGCATGAACCAGGTAAGACCATTCCTTGAAGTAAAGTTCTCTGGGTTCAAGTGGTTTGGTGAACGTGGTTTCCCTCCCTCCCTCCCTCCCTCCCTCCCTCCCTGTCCCTCCCCCTCCCTCCCTCCTCTCCCAGGTGAACCAGAGTTCCGCTACACGGCCGGTTCCCATGGTAACGAGGTGCTGGGCCGAGAGCTGCTCCTGCTGCTGATGCAGTTCATGTGTCAGGAGTACCTGTCGGGTAGCCCACGGATACGTCACCTGGTGCACGAGACCAGGATACACCTGCTCCCCTCCGTCAACCCCGACGGGTACGACAAAGCCCTTGAAGTGGTAGGTGTGCGTGTCCGAAAGACGCCCAAAACCCCACAGCTGATATTACAAATATTGACTCCATCATTATGGCTGTACTGAAACATACCACGGATACAACTGACTCTTCTGGGACACGTGTGGAGGGTCTTTTGCTTGTCAGCCATGTGATCGTCAGATGAAAGATTCTCCTCTTCAAAGTCAGAAGTTCAAAGCATCCTCTCCAGGGATTCCAGTGGCGGCTGGTGTCGTTTAGGATGAAGGAGGGTGACTCCTTCCTTATTTCTATTACAGCATATTGGATAACTGTCGCTCATATTCCATTCACCCAGTTCAATGTAACAGTGATATGCCTCCCGGGTGGCGCAGTGGTTAAGGGCGCTGTACTGCAGTGCCAGCTGTGCCATCAGAGTCCCTGGGTTCGCGCCCAGGCTCTGTCGTAACCGGCCGCGACCGGGAGGTCCGTGGGGCGACGCACAATTGGCCTAGCGTCGTCCGGGTTAGGGAGGGATTGGTCGGTAGGGATCTCCTTGTCTCATCGCGCACCAGCGACTCCTGTGGCGGGCCGGGCGCAGTGCGCGCTAGCCAAGGTTGCCAGGTGCACGGTGTTTCCTCCGACACATTGGTGCGGCTGGCTTCCGGGTTGGATGCGTCTCTCCTGGATGCGTCTCTCCCGATGCGTCTCTCCCGAGCCAGTACGGGAGTTGTAGCAATGAGTTGTAGCAATGAGACAAGATAGCTAGGTAGGTAGCTACTACAACAATTGGATACCACGAAATTGGGGTAAAATTCAAAAAAAATAATAATAAATAAAATGTAGCAGTGTTTAGGCTACTACATGATACTGCAATGTTCATTGTAGGTTGCTACAACCTACACTATGAATCAAGCGTCAAGAGAAATTAGAGTAATCAAGGACACATTCAATACCGCCTGGCACTCTCTTGCCTTCATCTAGCTGATCTAGGATGTTTTTTCACTTTAGGATGTTAATATTGCAGGTAGATTGTAGCTTCCATCAACGTAATGATCTGCATAATTTTCAATCCCTAATATACATATTTTTATTAAGTATATATACAGTGGGGAGAACAAGTATTTGATACACTGCCAATTTTGCAGGTTCTCCTACTTACAAAGCATGTAGAGGTCTGTAATTTTTATTATAGGTACACTTCAACTGTGAGAGGCGGAATCTAAAACAAAAATCCAGAAAATCACATTGTATGATTTTTAAGTAATTCATTTGCATTTGGAAGTGTTCCAGTTCCAACTAGCTAACATAGCATCCCTCTCCGTTTGAGCCAGGTGTTTGAGCAGGCTAAACTAGCTAGCTAACATTGCATCCCTCTCCGTTTGAGCCAGGTGTTTGAGCAGGCTAAACTAGCTAGCTAACATTGCATCCCTCTCCGTTTGAGCCAGGTGTTTGAGCAGGCTAAACTAGCTAGCTAACATAGCATCCCTCTCCGTTTGAGCCAGGTGTTTGAGCAGGCTAAACTAGCTAGCTAACATTGCATCCCTCTCCGTTTGAGCCAGGTGTTTGAGCAGGCTAAACTAGCTAGCTAACATTGCATCCCTCTCCGTTTGAGCCAGGTGTTTGAGCAGGCTAAACTAGCTAGCTAACATTGCATCCCTCTCCGTTTGAGCCAGGTGTTTGAGCAGGCTAAACTAGCTAGCTAACATAGCATCCCTCTCCGTTTGAGCCAGGTGTTTGAGCAGGCTAAACTAGCTAGCTAACATTGCATCCCTCTCCGTTTGAGCCAGGTGTTTGAGCAGGCTAAACCAGCTAGCTAACATTGCATCCCTCTCCGTTTGAGCCAGGTGTTTGAGCAGGCTAAACTAGCTAGCTAACATTGCATCCCTCTCCGTTTGAGCCAGGTGTTTGAGCAGGCTAAACTAGCTAGCTAACATTGCATCCCTCTCCGTTTGAGCCAGGTGTTTGAGCAGGCTAAACTAGCTAGCTAACATTGCATCCCTCTCCGTTTGAGCCAGGTGTTTGAGCAGGCTAAACTAGCTAGCTAACATTGCATCCCTCTCCGTTTGAGCCAGGTGTTTGAGCAGGCTAAACTAGCTAGCTAACATTGCATCCCTCTCCGTTTGAGCCAGGTGTTTGAGCAGGCTAAACTAGCTAGCTAACATTGCATCCCTCTCCGTTTGAGCCAGGTGTTTGAGCAGGCTAAACTAGCTAGCTAACATAGCATCCCTCTCCGTTTGAACCAGGTGTTTGAGCAGGCTAAACTAGCTAGCTAACATAGCATCTGTTGGTAAAATGATGATTAAATGACTGAACAAATCATTTTAAATGGAACTGTAACTAAGTAAAACGTATACTCTGTTTTATTATATCTGATTAACAATATGAGTTCATAAGAAGGGATTGTGTGACACGGACAAGGAGTAATTAAAGTTAATGAATACCATTCCAACTAGGAAGAAACGAATGGGTTTGGGACTGTGTAAACACATAAGGTCGTTAACCTATGGTTGAACCTACGGAACTGAGCTCTGGGGTTTTTAGATAAGACAGTGAGTGCATTCCTAGGTTTTCTGTTAATTAGAACTGTCAGCTCAGTGGTGATCGATAATGTTGAGGGGTCAAAAGTTACCTGGGAGTGTGTTAGTAAGTTAGAATGAACTTTTCACCTCACTTTGTCCCGGTCGAGAGGAGGGGATTCTGTTAAAGCAATGAAATGACGTCATGATCTGTATATAAACTGTTGTTCGTGGTTAAGTGGCAGCGCGCTCCGAGAATAAATTCTGTTACCTATTATTAAAAAGACTGGTCTCCGTCTATTTTATGCAAACAAGAATCTTACAAATTCTCATAAAATAGATTAAGGGTTTTCAATTCATGAAAGCACATTGGCATAATTAAATTACAGTAACAGCATCCCTCTCCATTTGAACCGGGTGTTTGAGTATGCTAAACTAGCTAGCTGCATTCGCTAGCTAAGTAAGTGAAAGTTTAAAAAATGACAACTAAATACAGCTATCTCTCTCTCTCTCCCTCTCTTGTTTCTCCTTCATTTTTGAAGAAATTAATTTGTTCAAAACTGTTCAACTATTGTCTTTGAGTCAACTACATGTTATGCACTGCAGTGCTAGCTAGCTGTAGCTTAGGCTTTCTGTACTAGATTAATTCTCTGACCCTTTGATTGGGTGAACAACATGTCAGTTCAGGCTGCAGAACTCTGATAGGTTGGTGGAGGGCATCCTCCAGAAGTTGTCATATTTACTGTGTAAGTCTATGGAAGGGGGGTGAGAACCATGAGCCTCCTAGGTTTTGTATTGAAGTCAATGTACCTAGAGGAGGACAGAAGCTAGCTGTCCTCTGGCTACACCATGGTGCTACCCTACAGAGTGCTGCTGAGGCTATTGTAGACCTTCATTAAAAAACATTGTGTTTTAATCAATTATTTGTTATGTGAATATATATAGTATAGTTTTATTTAAAAAATGATAACTTTTTATCCTTAATTAATTTAAAACCATTTGAGGACCTCATGTCTTAATTATCTGCTCTCACGTGTCACCATGTGTCACTCTCCCGTTGTCCCTCAGGGTTCAGAGCTGAGTGGCTGGTCCCTGGGTCGGTGGAGTCAGGACGGAGTAGACATCCACCATAACTTCCCTGACCTCAACTCCATCCTGTGGGAGGCTGAAACAAAGAAATGGATCCCCAGGAAGATGCTCAACCACCATGTGCCCATTCCCGAATGGTATCAGTCCAAGAACTCCACGGTCAGTAAATGCCACACAAGATTCTGAGGAGTTTTCGAAAGACATTGATAGGGGAATCTCAGACATCCAGAACTTAAAAATAAAAATGAGAGAAGATACTATTGAGACTAGCGAAGTCACCACCCTCCTTAACGGAAACTTGCAGCCAGATGCGAGCCACTCTCTGGGCCAAATGTCCCTCCCTGTTACGAAATTCGAAAGATGCGAGCACCTGTGAAATTGTGATTTGTCCAAATTATAATTTACAAAAAATCAGAGCACCTGAACAAAGTTCCTTGTTAGTCGTCGCAGATAGAGGACTTCTGGTTCTCATCCTATCACTATGACAGCTAGAGGACTTCTGGTTCGCGACCTGTCACTAGGACTCCATGACAGATAGAGGACTTCTGGTTCTCATCCTGTCACTATGACTCCATGACAGATAGAGGACTTCTGGTTCTCATCCTGTCACTATGACTCCATGACAGATAGAGGACTTCTGGTTCTCATCCTGTCACTATGACTCCATGACAGATAGAGGACTTCTGGTTCTCATCCTGTCACTATGACAGATAGAGGACTTATGGTTCTCATCCTGTCACTATGACAGATAGGGGACTTCAGGTTTTCATCCTGTCACTATGACTCCATGACAGATAGAGGACTTCTGGTTCTCATCCTGTCACTATGACAGATAGAGGACTTCTGGTTTTCCTCCTCACTTCTCTTCTCTCCTCTCCTCTCCTCTCCTCTTTCCTCCCGTTCCCTTTTTCTCCTCTCCTCTCCTCTCCTCTCCTCTCCTCTCCTCTCCTCTCCTCTCCTCTCCTCTCTTCTCTTCTCTTCTCTTCTCTTCTCTTCTCTTCTCTTCTCTTCTCTTCTCCTCTCCTCTCCTCTCCTCTCCTCTCCTCTCCTCAGGTAGCAGCAGAGACGCGTGCGCTGGTCTCCTGGATGGAGAAGATCCCGTTTGTCCTGGGTGGTAACCTCCAGGGAGGGGAGTTGGTGGTGACCTTCCCCTACGACAGGACCCGTTCCCAGGGTGTATCCAGGGAGCAGACCCCCACCCCAGATGACCACGTCTTCCGCTGGCTCGCCTTCTCCTACGCATCCACCCACCGCCTGATGACCGACGCCAGACGGCGAGTCTGCCACACCGAGGACTTTGCCAAGGAAGATGGCACCATCAACGGGGCGTCCTGGCACACCGCGGCAGGGAGTTAGTGTTGATGTTTTCCCATTCAGTTCAATTCAGTTCAATTCAATTCATTTCAATTCAATTCATTTCAGTTCAGTTCAGTTCAGTTCAATTCAATTCATTTCAGTTCAATTCAATACATTTCAGTTCAATTCAATTAATTTCAGTTCAGTTCAATTAATTTCAGTTCAATTAAATTCATTTCAGTTCAATTCAATTCATTTCAGTTCAATTCAATTCATTTCAGTTCAGTTCAATTAATTTCAGTTCAATTAAATTCATTTCAGTTCAATTCAATTCATTTCAGTTCAGTTCAGTTCAGTTCAATTCAATTCATTTCAGTTCAATTCAATACATTTCAGTTCAATTCAATTCATTTCAGTTCAGTTCAATTCATTTCAGTTCAATTAAATTCATTTCAGTTCAATTCAATTCATTTCAGTTCAATTCAATTCATTTCAGTTCAGTTCAATTAATTTCAGTTCAATTAAATTCATTTCAGTTCAATTCAATTCATTTCAGTTCAGTTCAATTCATTTCGGTTCAGTTCAGTTCATTTCAATTCATTTCAATTAATCTCTGATTCAATTAAATTCATTTATTGATGTATTACCACAGACCAGTACCAGAGTAGTTCTACATTTCAACACATGTTGATTTGATGTATTACCACAGACCAGTACCAGAGTAGTTCTACATTTCAACACATGTTTATTTGATGTATTACCACAGACCAGTACCAGAGTAGTTCTACATTTCAACACATGTTGATTTGATGTATTACCACAGACCAGTACCAGAGTAGTTCTACATTTCAACACATGTTGATTTGATGTATTACCACAGACCAGTACCAGAGTAGTTCTACATTTCAACACATGTTGATTTGATGTATTACCACAGACCAGTACCAGAGTAGTTCTACATTTCAACACATGTTGATTTGATATATCATCACAGACCAGTACCAGAGTAGTTCTTCATTTCAAACTGTTTTGGGGGAAAAAAACACATTTCTTTGACCATCACCAATTGTACATTGTACAATTTCTCGTAAATTACGATAGATAACTGGCTGGTTCTTTTTTTCCTGACACCGTAGGTTCATGTACTTCGACGTGAAGCGGTCAATTTAGCGCTCTATTTTTGTTTTTGACCTTTAATCCCAGAGAAATGGCCTTAACTCAAAAAGCGTTGAGGCCTCGACGCCATCTTGTTTCTGGGCTAACAGCCCATTAGGCCAAACCTATGTTTCTGGGCTAACAGCCCATTAGACCAAACCTATGTTTCTGGGCTAACAGCCCATTAGGCCAAACATATGCTCACTAAGTTTCGTCTTCGAAAGTCGTTACCATTTAGGAGAAATGGCCATGTCATGATTGGTGATGTTTTGTACATTTGCAAATAGAATCCATTCGCCATCTGGTGGAATTTACGGGGACAGCGGAAAAAGGACCAACATTTTTAAATGTTATAAAAACGGAAACCGAATGTCCGAGAGACTTCGTTCGATGACTTCCCGGAAGATCTGGCCCTGGTGCACGGCCCGGCGCTGTCGGCAAATTTTAAAAACATTCGCGGACGTCTAGTACGTCTAGTACGTCTAGTACGTCTAGTAAGGGACCGTACATTTGCAATATGGGAGATTCTCATCGATCATTCAGCAAATGCTGAAAAGGGCACTTCAGGTATGAAAAAACGTTTTTTAAAGTCTCATGCAACATACAGTGGCTTTCGAAAGTATTCACCCAATTGGCATTTTTCCTATTTTGTTGCCTTACAACCTGGAATTTAAATAGATTTTTGTGGGGTTTGTATCATTTGATTGACACAACATGCCAACCACTTTGTAGATTCAAAATATGTTTTGAAATAAGACAAAAAAACTGAACTTGAGCATAACTTTTCACCTCCCCAAAGTCAATAATATGTAGAGACACCTTTTGCTGAAATTACATGTGCAAGTCTCTTGTAAGCTTGGCACGTCTAGCCACTGGGATTTTTTCCCATTCTTCAAGGCAAAACTGCTCCAGCTCCCAAGTTGGATGGGTTCCGCTGGTGCACAGCAATCTTTAAGTCATACCACAGATTCTCAATTGGATTGAGGTCTGGGCTTTGACTGGGCCATTCCAAGACATTTAAATGTGTCCCCTTAAACCACTCAAGTGTTGCTTTAGCAGTATGCTTAGGGTCATTGTCCTGCTGGAAGGTGAACCTCCGTCCCAGTCTCAAATCTCTGGAAGACAAACAGGTTTCCCCTCAAGAATTTCCCTGTATTTAGCGCCATCCATCATTCCTTCAATTCTGACCAGTTTCCCAGTCCCTGCCGATGGTAAAAACATACCACAGACCAGTACCAGAGTAGCTCTTCATCTCAACACATGCTGATTTGATTTATTATCTTTATAAAAACACTGGTGAAAAAAAGAACATATCAGCTGATGTCTTTTCATTGGGCAGTTGGCCCGAGAGATAAATGACTCTGTCTGTGCGCTGTGTTGGCAGGTATGAACGACTTCAGCTACTTGCACACCAACTGCTTTGAGCTGTCGATGTACGTGGGCTGTGACAAATTCCCCCATGAGAGTGAGCTGGCGGAGGAGTGGGAAAACAACCGGGAGTCTCTGCTCGTCTTCATGGAGCAGGTACAGTATGTAGAGTCTAGAGAGGGTGTAGAGTCTAGAGAGGGCGTAGAGTCCAGAGAGGTCGTAGAGTCCAGAGAGGTCGTAGAGTCCAGAGAGGTCGTAGAGTCCAGAGAGGTCGTAGAGTCCAGAGAGGTCGTAGAGTCCAGAGAGGTCGTAGAGTCCAGAGAGGGCGTAGAGTCCAGAGAGGGCGTAGAGTCCAGAGAGGGCGTAGAGTCCAGAGAGGGCGTAGAGTCCAGAGAGGGCGTAGAGTCCAGAGAGGGCGTAGAGTCCAGAGAGGGCGTAGAGTCCAGAGAGGGCGTAGAGTCCAGAGAGGGCGTAGAGTCCAGAGAGGGCGTAGAGTCCAGAGAGGGCGTAGAGTCCAGAGAGGGCGTAGAGTCCAGAGAGGGCGTAGAGTCCAGAGAGGGCGTAGAGTCCAGAGAGGGCGTAGAGTCCAGAGAGGGCGTAGAGTCTAGAGAGGGCGTAGAGTCTAGAGAGGGCGTAGAGTCTAGAGAGGGCGTAGAGTCTAGAGAGGGCGTAGAGTCTAGAGAGGGCGTGTAGAGTCTAGAGAGGGTGTAGAGTCCAGAGAGGGCGTAGAGTCCAGAGAGGGCGTAGAGTCCAGAGAGGGCGTAGAGTCCAGAGAGGGCGTAGAGTCCAGAGAGGGCGTAGAGTCCAGAGAGGGCGTAGAGTCCAGAGAGGGCGTAGAGTCCAGAGAGGGCGTAGAGTCCAGAGAGGGCGTAGAGTCCAGAGAGGGCGTAGAGTCCAGAGAGGGCGTAGAGTCCAGAGAGGGCGTAGAGTCCAGAGAGGGCGTAGAGTCCAGAGAGGGCGTAGAGTCCAGAGAGGGCGTAGAGTCTAGAGAGGGCGTAGAGTCTAGAGAGGGCGTAGAGTCTAGAGAGGGCGTAGAGTCTAGAGAGGGCGTAGAGTCTAGAGAGGGTGTAGAGTCTAGAGAGGGTGTAGAGTCTAGAGAGGGTGTAGAGTCTAGAGAGGTCGTAGAGTCCAGAGAGGTCGTAGAGTCCAGAGAGGTCGTAGAGTCTAAAGAGGGCGTGTAGAGTCTAGAGAGGTCGTAGAGTCTGGAGAGGGCGCGTAGAGTCCGGAGAGGGGGTGTAGAGGCTAGAGAGGGCGTGTAGAGTCCAGAGAGGGCGTGTAGAGTCCAGAGAGGGCGTAGAGTCCAGAGAGGGCGTAGAGTCCAGAGAGGGCGTAGAGTCCAGAGAGGGCGTAGAGTCCAGAGAGGGCGTAGAGTCCAGAGAGGGCGTAGAGTCTAGAGAGGGCGTAGAGTCTAGAGAGGGTGTAGAGTCTAGAGAGGGTGTAGAGTCTAGAGAGGGTGTAGAGTCTAGAGAGGGTGTAGAGTCTAGAGAGGGTGTAGAGTCTAGAGAGGGTGTAGAGTCTAGAGAGGGCGTGTAGAGTCTAGAGAGGGTGTAGAGTCCAGAGAGGTCGTAGAGTCCAGAGAGGGCGTGTAGAGTCCAGAGAGGGCGTGTAGAGTCCAGAGAGGGCGTGTAGAGTCCAGAGAGGGCGTGTAGAGTCCAGAGAGGGCGTGCAGAGTCCAGAGAGGGTGCAGGATATGTGCACATGTTCATGAAATACAATAGATGGCTGTAATCACCCCCAGACACACATGGTTAACTTGATGGGTGAAATGCAGTCTTAAGTTCAGACATGTAACAATTAACTGGCATAATCCCAACTCATTTTACTACCAATACAAACTGATTTTCATAGCTGCAGTATGAATCTGCAGGTAGCTAAATACTTAATCAACTAGGTTCGATGTTAGCTAGCTAACATTTGGCTATAACTAGCAATGCAAATGGATTTTCCAATTCAAGTAATTTTACTACACAGATCATACACGTAAAGTTAGCTAGCTGGCCAGTAAGGTAACGTTAGCTAGCGAGCTAGTAAGGTAACGTTAGCTAGCGAACCAGTAAGGTCATGATAGCTAGCCAGCCAGTAAGATAACGCTAGCTAGCCATCCAGTAAGATAACGTTAGCAAGCCAGCCAGTAAGATAACGTTAGCTAGCGAGCCAGTAAGATAACGTTAGCTAGCGAGCCAGTAAGATAACGTTAGCTAGCGAGCCAGTATAATAACGCTGGCTAGCCAGCCAGTAAGATAACGCTAGCTAGCCAGCCAGTAAGATAACGCTAGCTAGTGAGCCAGTAAGATAACGCTAGCTAGCCAGCCAGTAAGATAAGCTAGTATTTTAACAAATTGTATTCGTATTTACAGATTGAATAAACGTTTGTTTATTAAGGCACATGAAAGTTGACATGTTCCAGAAGGCATTTCCATCAACGACAAAACAAGATGTTCAAATGCCTCTCCTGCAAAGTAGTGACATGCGACATACGCCTAGCTTTCTGAAATGAGTCATATTATATTGTTTCAATATTTATATCAAGGATGACATTGAAAATAATAGTTTTTTAAGCATTCATGTGTCACACTCTGGGGTTTATTGTACTTTTAAATACTGTTAAAACTCGTTTTTAACCCCCAAAATAAAATATAATATCATCAAATTAATATTATATATGATACGTTACATATTATTATTATTATTGAGTCAGTTGATCTTTGACCTCTGACCTTTCATGCACAGGTGCATCGTGGGATCAAAGGCATTGTCTGGGACATGCAGGGGCGGGGCATAGCCAACGCCACCATCCAAGTGGAAGGGATCGGCCATGACATCAGAACAGGTACATTTATTTTATGGATTTATTTCACCTTTATTTAACCAGGTAGGCAAGTTGAGAACAAGTTCTCATTTACAACCCCCGACCTGGCCATTATAAAGCAAAGCAGTTCGATACATAAGAGGGAGGTAAAGGCAAAAAAAAGGCCATGGTGGCGAAGTAAATACAATATAGCAAGTAAAACACTGGAATGGTAGATTTGCAGTGGAAGAATGTGCAAAGAAGAAATATAAATAATGGGGTGCAAAGGAGCAAAATAAATAAATAAATACAGTAGGGAAAGAGGTAGTTGTTTGGGCTAAATTATAGATGGGCTATGTACAGGTGCAGTAATCTGTGAGCTGCTGTGACAGCTGGTGCTTAAAGCTAGTGAGGGAGATAAGTGTTTCCAGTTTCAGAGATTTTTGTAGTTCGTTCCAGTCATTGGCAGCAGAGAACTGGAAGGAAAGGCGGCCAAAGGAAGAATTGGTTTTGGGGGTGACCAGAGAGATATACCTGCTAGAGCGCCTGCAACAGGTGGGTGCTGCTATGGTGACCAGCGAGCTGAGATAAGGCAGGGCTTTACCGAGCAGAGACTTGTAGATGACCTGGAGCCAGTGGGTTTGGCGACGAGTGTGAAGCGAGGACCAGCCAACGAGAGCGTACAGGTCGCACTGGTGGGTAGTATATGGGGCTTTGGTGACCAAACAGATGGCACTGTGATAGACTGCATTCAATTTATTGAGTAGGGTATTGGAGGTGTCACGAACCGGCTCAAAGCCCGTAACAAAGGGAGACAACGTGGAGATAAGGAGTAACAAAATATATATTTATTAACTAAAGCAACTAAGGAAAATATACAATGGTGTGTGTAATCAGTAGTGTAAGTGAGTGTTTTGCATGCATGAAGGTGATAATGCAGGGTGTTGAAAGGTGCCAAAGCAAACAAACAAAAGGCCACCAAGAACCACAACACAGTCTACAAAGGTGTCTGCATGGAGAGAGTCTCCTTCATGAATGTGGAAGAGGTCTATTTATCCCGGGAGACACCTGGCCCAGGTGTTTCCCATGAAGCTGACGACCCTCCCAACTCCACCCACCGGCATCCTAATAAGGAAACAAGAACAAAGACAGAATACGGCAGACAGAGTGGGAGGGTCGTCACAGAGGCTATTTTGTAAATGACATCGCCAAAGTCGAGGATCGGTAGGATAGTCAGTTTTACGAGGGTATGTTTGGCTGGATGAGTGAAGGATGCTTTGTTGTGAAATAGGAAGCCAATTCTAGATTTAACTTTGGATTAGAGATGTTTGATGTGAGTCTGGAAGGAGAGTTTACAGTCTAACCAGACACCTAGGTATTTGTAGTTGTCCACATATTCTAAGTCAGAACCGTCCAGAGTAGTGATGTTGGACAGGCGAGCAGGTGCGGGCAGCAATCGGTTGAAGAGCATGCATTTAGTTTTACTTGTATTTAAGAGCAATTGGAGGCAACGGAAGGAGAGTTGACCAATACCTATTGGATGCGCATTTGCCAGACGGATTACCAGGTCGTGTACTCAGTGCATGCACGGACCAACTGGCAAGTGTCTACACTGACATTTTCAACGTCTCCCAGACCAAGTCTGTCACACCTACATGTTTTAAGCAGATCACCAAAGTCCCTGTGCCCAAGAAAGCGAAGGTAACCTGCCTAAATGACTACCGCCCCGTAGCACTCACGCATATAAATCAATCAAAAATAACGAACGCTGTAAAAGTTCTAACTTCTCCCAGAGCCAAAGACCATAACGTCGGATCATTAAACTCTCACAGACGCTGAGCATGCTGGTAGTTCATGCTTGACAAAAGTACATCCGCAGCTACCATTTTATAGAAAGACCTCAATATATTACTATACAGTAGATACTGTCTGCAGGCATGATGACACAAGTACCCTACCCTTCTACAGTATGAGTCTCAAACACACACACACACACGCACGCAAACACACGCACACACACACACACACACACACACATATTCCTAGCACGCAATGATTATATCCAGCGTGTGACTCTACAAACTTGTTGGATGCATTTGCTGTTTGTTTTGGTTGTGTGTCAGATGATTTTGTTCTCAAAAGAAAATTAACGGTAAATTAATGTATCATTTTGGAGTCACTTCAATTGTAAATAAGATTATAATGTTTCTAAACACTTTTACATTAATATGGATGCTACCATGATTATGGATAATCCTGAATGAAATTGTGAATGGTAAGGATCAGTGCTGGTACTGTAGATGAGAAGCATCCTGTAAGGATCGGTGCTGGTACTGTAGACGAGAAGCATCCTGTAAGGATCACTGCTGGTACTGTAGATGAGAGCATCCTGTAAGGATCGGTGCTGGTACTATAGACGAGAGCATCCTGTAAGGATCGGTGCTGGTACTGTAGACGAGAAGCATCCTGTTCGGATCGGTGCTGGTACTGTAGACGAGAAGCATCCTGTAAGGATCGGTGCTGGTACTGTAGATGAGAGCATCCTGTAAGGATCGGTGCTGGTACTGTAGACGAGAGCATCCTGTAAGGATCGGTGCTGGTACTGTAGACGAGAAGCATCCTGTTCGGATCGGTGCTGGTACTGTAGACGAGAAGCATCCTGTAAGGATCGGTGCTGGTACTGTAGACGAGAGCATCCTGTTAGGATCGGTGCTGGTACTGTAGACGAGAAGCATCCTGTAAGGATCGGTGCTGGTACTGTAGACGAGAGCATCCTGTAAGGATAGGTGCTGGTACTGTAGACAAGAAGCATCCTGTAAGGATCGGTGCTGGTACTGTAGACGAGAGCATCCTGTTAGGATCGGTGCTGGTACTGTAGACGAGAAGCATCCTGTAAGGATCACTGCTGGTTCTGTAGACGAGAGCATCCTGTAAGGATCGGTGTTGGTACTGTAGACGAGAGCATCCTGTAAGGATCGGTGCTGGTACTGTAGACGAGAGCATCCTGTAAGGATCGGTGCTGGTAGTGTAGACGAGAGCATCCTGTAAGGATCGGTGCTGGTACTGTAGACGAGAAGCATCCTGTAAGGATCGGTGCAGGTACTGTAGACGAGAAGCACCCTCTAGGACAGGAACAGCGTCTGGACAGGGGAGAGAGGGAGCAGGCGTGACAGTACCCCCCCTCTAGGACAGGAACAGCGTCTGGACAGGGGAGAGCGGGAGTAGGCTTGACAGTGAATGTTGATGAGTGAGAAAGTTACGTGGCATTCGTATCATAATCCACAAAAATGCTATAAAATCTAATAAAATTAAATGTTTTTTGGTCACATACGCATTTTTAGCAGATGTTATTGCGGTGTAGTGAAATGCTTGTGTTCCTAGCTCCAACCGTGCAGTAATATCTAACTAAATGCTTGTGTTCCTAGCTCCAACAGTGCAGTAATATCTAACTAAACGCTTGTGTTCCTAGCTCCAACAGTGCAGTAATATCTAACTAAATGCTTGTGTTCCTAGCTCCAACAGTGCAGTAATATCTAACTAAATACTTGTGTTTCTAGCTCCAACAGTGCAGTCGTATCTAACAATTCACAACAATACACACACATCTAAAAGTAAAATAATGTAATTAATAAATATACAAATATTAGGACAAACAATGTCGGAGTGGCACTGACTAAAATACAGTATATACATATGAGATGAGTAAAGCAGTATGTAAACATTATTAAAGTGACTAGTGTTCCATGATTAAAGTGACCAGTGTTTCCATGTCTATGTACAGACTGTAGGGCAGCATCCTCTAAGGTGCAGGGTTGAGTGGAGGTGGAAGCTGGCTAGTGATGGCTGTTTAACAGTCTGAAGACCTTGAGATAGAAGCTGTTTTTCAGTCTCTCGGTCCCAGCTTCGATGCACCTGTACTGACCTCGCCTTCTGGATGATAGCGGGGTGAACAGGCAGTGGCTCGCATGGTTGTTGTCCTTGATGATCTTTATGGCCTTCCTGTGACATCGGGTGGTGTAGGTGTCCTGGAGGGCAGGCAGTTTGCCCCCGGTGATGTGTTGGGCACACCACACCACCCTCTGGAGAGCCCGGCAATTGCGAGTGGTATAGTTGCTGTACCAGACGGTGATACAGTCCTACAGGATGCTCTCAGTGGTGCATCTGTAAAAGTTTGTGAGGGTCTTAGGTGCCAAGCCAAATGTCTTCAGCCTCCTGCGATTGCACCTTCTTCACAACGATGTCTGTGTGGGTGGACCATTTCAGATTGTCAGTGATGTGTACGCCAAGGAACTTGAAGCTTTCCACCTTCTCCACTGCGGTCCCTCGATGTGGATAGGGCCATATGTCCCCTGTTATTAGGGGTATGCTAACCTCCCCTGTGATTGTAATGGTGAGAAGTTAGCATGTCTTGGAGGTATGCTAACCTCCCCTGTTATTGTAATGACGAGAGGTTAGCATGGCTTGGAGGTATGCTAACCTCCATTGTTATTGTAATGACGAGAGGTTAGCATGTCTTGGGGGTA